>NW_012100666.1:28736-79111 GCF_000951045.1 Mandrillus leucophaeus | reverse complement strand
TCTGTACTAAAAATACAAAAAAACTAGCCGGGCGAGGTGGCGGGCACCTGTAGTCCCAGCTACTCGGGAGGCCGAGGCAGGAGAATGGCGTGAACCCGGGAAACGGAGCTTGCAGTGAGCTGAGATCTGGCCACTGCACTCCAGCCCGGGCGACAGAGCGAGACTCCGTCTCAAAAACAAAACAAAACAAAAAAAACTTTCTTCGTGACAGTCATTTCCGTCATTTCCATGTCTGCATGTCTTACTATACCTGTTTTAAACAAATCCAGAGCACATTTTAAAACATAAATTCAACTGCTGAACCTGCTATGTAGAGCAATTCAGGCAGAGGGAATGGCTCATGCACACTCTCCAGGTACTATTAGATATGAGTTCTGAATTTCTCTCCAAAGAATCAATATGTCAGTATGTTCAGTTCTTTGCCTTCTACTTTTAAGCTTAACTTCCTCATAAAGCAACCTTTTTCTATTACCTGCTCCACCCTGACTCATTCCGATTATCTGCTCCACCCCGACTCATTCCGATTACCTGCTCATTCTCCACCCTGACTCATTCTGACTTTCTGCTCTGCCATAACCATTTTTCCCGCCAAACCACTTATCCCATCACTCTCTTTAAATTAGCAAATTGGAATTAGTTTAGCCTGTGCGGTCTAACCCAAGCCAATAGGGGAACAACACAGCAGCAGGGGCCACGGGCGTCAGGGATAAGGACCTCTTCCCCTCCCTTGTCCAAGTGTGTGCTCACCATTGCTCCATCTGTAAGGACACACCCTTCTATAGAAGTATGTTGCCTTGCTGAGGATTAAAAAGAAAATTTTATATTCGAGTACTATTTCTTTTGCAGCACTGAAACTTTATTTATAATAGTACGAATGAGCCTGGTATGTGCAGGGAAGAACCAGCAGATGGGTCTGGCTGGAGCATATCATACAAGGGGAGCGTAATGGGCAAGGAAGCCAAAGAGGAGGTAGGAGCTAGATCGTTCATCACGCAGGGTCTTGAAGGCAAGGGTAAGGAATTTGGATTTGATTCTAAATGCGAAAGGAAGTAACTAAAATATTTTAAGCAAGGAGTGATTGAATCTGACATATTTTTTTTTAAAAAATCACTCTGGGGTCTACATGGAGAAAGAATTACACTGATGCAAGAGTGGAAGCAGAAAAGCCAGTCCGGAGACCACTGCAGGACCTGAGGCAAGAGACGACAGTGGCTTGGACCATGCTAGTGGCTATGGATCCATATCCATTAGATAGCCCAGTGCCATCTAAATTTATCCTAAGGAATGCAGAAAATCAAAGGCTAGTCTCATATGAGACAAACTCAAGCCCCAGCAGAATAACAAATGGGACCCTAAGAAGTGTAAATAATGCCAGATCATTTCTTTCTTTGATAGAATGATGAGTTCCTTTAATCAGGGGAAGAAGAGTTTCTGGTAAAAAATCTTGAGTCAGGCACGTTTTCTTTTATGTCTCAAGATAGAATTGTCTAATGCTTAGGTGGCCCACATCCTACAGGTTATCTAGTTTGGTTCCCATGTTTCATGAGTAAGAAAAATGAAGTGAGCTCATCCTGGTGAGGGTTTTGCCAAACAAAACCTCTGGAGAGTAGATTCTTTAATGCTCAAGAGGCTTTTTGCAAGGAAAGGACGTCCTCTTTGGGCTGTGTTTAATGCTCAATTTATTAGTCTAATATTCTATTCCCAGTAAAATGCTCAAATTCAGGAAGGATTCTGAAAAATCAGTTCAACGTTTTTTCTCTTCTTTTTTGTGCTTCTGTTTTTTAACCTCTTCAGGATAAGACTGGATGATGATACCCATCCAACTTATTTTCAAAATGTTTTGGAAAACAAAGATATTGATAAGCAGGTACTATGCAGAGTGCCATATTAAAACCTTTAGAGACTCAAAGTTCAAAAATATTATAGAGTCCGTACCCGATACGTAATTCTATATACAAATAATACTAGTCCATAATGTAAGTGGGAGACCAGCAAGATCCTGATAATTTTCAGATGACTTTTTCTGTAGTTTAAAAATAACCACTTTTTAACTTAAAAAAAGTTCTTTTGATGCCTCTGTTTTTGGTGCCCTAAGAATGTATCTAATCTGCATTTGGGTAATCCAGTTGCCGTTGAGCATCTGCCATGCTAAGCAGGTGCTTCACACTGGATGAGGAAATGGGATGTGACAGAGAATGACTGGAGGGCTTCTTGATTGTGTTATCAGAAAAGACTTCCCTGAGGAGGGAACTTTCAAGTTGAGGTCTAAATGATGAGGAGAACCCAGCTACGTAAAGATCAATGGAATGAGCAACCCAGGAAAAAGAAAGAGAAAGAGAAAGGAAAGGAAAAAGAAAAGAAAAGAAAGAAGAAACAGGATCCTGCACATCAAGTAGCTCCCCATCTAGTCAGGGAGACAGACATAAAAAGCACTCAGTTTGTCCGGGCATGGTGATTCACACCTTTAATCCCAACACTTTAGGAGGCTGAGGTGGCTGGATTGCTTGAGGTCAGGTGTTTGAGACCAGCCTGACCAACATGGTGAAACCCTGTCTCTACTAAAAATACAAAAATTAGCTGGGCATGGTGGCGGATGCCTGTAGTTCCAGCTTTTGGGGAGGCTGAGGCATGAGAATCACTTGAACCTGGAGACGGGGCTTGCAGTGAGCAGAGATCGTTTCACTGCACTCCAGCCTGGGCGACACAGAGAGACTCTGTCTAAAAAAAAAAAAAAAAAAAAAGGGAAAAAAAGCTGATTTTAACACAATGCAGTTCCTGCTGCACTAGGCGTGAGAACAGGAACCCAATAGAAGGAGTGATTAATTAGAACTGAGAATTGAGAAAGGGCTGTGATAAGCAGAATGTACAAAATTATAGAGTAGCATTGTAAAGATTTAAACTCTTGCTTCAACGGAGACATTTGTTAAAAAACAGATTACTGGGCTTCCCTTCACATTTACTCAGTCAGAATCTCTGAGTTGGCTGCCTGGGAATCTATGTTTTTGACCAAGCACCTTCTGATGCGAAGACATTTTGTGATCCTCTGATTTATGGAATAGGTTTTGAAGTTAGGTGACTCGGACATAGGACCTACGTCTCACTTTTGTCACCTGCGAAATGAGGATAAGAATACAATCTTCCTCACTGGGTAACTTTGAGGATTAAACGAGGTTGTATTTATAAAGCGTTATCTATTATGGCTATTAAGTGAAAAGTATAGCTTTGATCATAGCCGAGTGAAGAACTGAACAAGCTGTCTCTAAGCTCACTTGACATATCTCAGAATCTTACATATAGGTGAAATGATAGAGGCAAGGTCACAGCCATTGGGATAAGCTAGGGAGACTAGAAAAGCAACATTCAGGGTTGGGGAGGAAGCCAGTTTCTACTGGAGCAGGAGAACAGTGCACAGCTGTTGTGTCAAAGATTTGCAGAAAACAGCTGACTTTTCCTCTTTCTTGTTTTTTGTTTTTTGTTTTTTAACTTCCTCCTTTAATTAAAGTACAAATTATTTAAAGACTTCCTTCCCCACACCTGAGCCTAGCCCTTGGCTAAATCAAAAGAGAGGTATCTCCCTAAGGAAGGGAAGCCCCCAGGGAAGTGAGGAAGTTAGCTGGGCCAAGTTTGGCCGAGGAGAGTCAGGACTAGGAAACACTGGATTGCTTCAAACCCTTTCTACAGTCCACAGGGCCTGAAAATTGCTTCCAGCAACTGACAAGTTCATCCCCTTCCAACTGGTCTGACAAGCCCTGAGGAAGGAAGACAGTGATATCCACCCTCCCACCGCACCCCTACCTCCTCAACTGTAAAATTGTCCATCTCATCTTGGACAATCGGGAAACCAACATGGGACTACACAAAACCGCTACTTGAAGATCATCAGCACCAAAAGAGTTGTTTGTGGAAAATGGTTGACCAGGGTCAACGTTATGTGTAGATGTGCAAGAAACTGCCTACCTTCTAGTCTCCAGTTATCTACATGTGTATAGGAAATGTTGGAAATTTCTTTTTGGACTGATTCTTTGAAGCCTTACCTCCTTGCATAGTCCTGATAGAATAACGAATTAGGTTCCCAGGGTTGAGTGAGAAGAGTGGGTTTCAGGAGTCATTCACACACTGCATTCTGCCTTCCAGAGGCAGTGAGGGGCAAGAATAAGAGAAGGATCATGGGCTTTGGGGTTAGCCAGGACTACACCCAAATTTCTGCTGGGCTTGGTACTAGTTGGGTCCTGGAGCATGATGCGTTCCCTGTTAAGGTTTTTTGTTTTTGTTTTTGTTTTTGTTTGTCTGATCTGGTAGCCTGCAGTAAATGGTTGTTCCCTTGGCCTTAAGATTTATAGCCTGTGACCAGTTACCAGATTATCTCACCACTGAAGGCCCAGATAGTACTGTGTATAATGAAAGCAAGTACCGTTATTAACACTTGAAGCTTTCTAACCATAGTATTTCTCGGTTCAAAGCAAAGAAACCAGATCCACCTATTTAGTTTTGCATGACTGGTATAGATATCTATAATATTGAGAGGAGGGGCCAGCTGGGCTTCCTGGGTCGAGTAGGGGCTCAGAAAGCTGTGAAACTCACTAATTTCGTGCATCAGGACTGACTTCGGTCCTGGATGAATAATATTGAAGATATATGCTTAAAATATTCCTAACACCAGGATGTGTGCATGTGTTTTCTTGCCCAAGAAAGGTATAAACAGCGAAAATTTTGCTGTAAGTTTCCCTGTGTCCTTTCTCCCTCTCTCCCTTCCCCCTCCCCTAAAACTAAAAGGAATGTTAAATGCCCGTTTTCTGTGACCAGCAGACCTTATCTATGCTCCTAATTCCAATTGCTTGCAAACATACTTTGTAAAGTCCTGTGAGATCCTGTCTCCTTTGCCATGCCACTACCAGGTCATAAAGTAGATAAAACCTAAGTTGCAATTCTGGTTTTCCTCAAAACCTAAAACATGTCACACAATAATTTACTGCCTTTGTTTCTTGCTCTGGTAACATCTTCCCTCTGCAGGCACGTATTTCCCGCCTTAAAGAGTTTAAAAGGCAACTGCATAATCTAACTCTGGCTACCCGCTGGGGACCCCTTCCACGCTCTGAAAGCTTTGTACTGTCACTCTGCTCAGTAAAGCCTACAGCTTTTTTTTCTCTTGGTCCGTGTCTCCATCACTCGCCGCAGGCAGCCGCCACACTAATTCTTTGGTGTGGCTAAGGCAAGAGCCTTTGGCATTACAATATGTGCTACCATATTTTGTTTGTTTCTTTGTTTAGTAATTTTTTCTTTTTTTACTTTTTACACGATTTTTTTCTTCTTTTAGAGATGGGGTTGTGTTGCCCAGGCTGGTCTTGAATTCCTGAACTCAAGGGATCCCTCCCACCTCAGCCACCCAAAGTGCTGAGATTACAGGCATGAGCCACTGTGCCTAGCCCCATATGTTTTTTAATGATAAGAAAAATGTAAGTTTTATTATTTAATCACTGTTTAATGGCTAGTTCTGAAAAGATGATATTACTTATATTTTGCAAGTTGATTCTGTTATACATGTACAGAATAACTACAGTACAAAACAGCAATCAAGTCTGAACAGGAAATCTCTGGACAAAGAGAAAAATACTACCTTTACAGACTGTGACTATCACTGAAATACAGGACAAGGGATTATGGCAATATTAGTGGCACTGATTAGTGAAATGATTCTAGGGGAAAATGTCAGAAGATTTTCTAAAGAACATGTACTGAGCAGATGACCAGTGACTGAATAACTGCCCTTTCTGGGTAGGTGCGTAACACACACACACATGTTTAGGGGAATTGTGACCATTGGGTTCCATAGTAACAAGATAAGTTATAACCACTTTTCATTGAGCACCTACAATATGTCACAAACTGTGATAGGGACTTTAGGTATTTTCAATACACTATCTGTTATCTATTTTCTTTTCTTTTTTTGAGACTGAGTTTCACTCTTGTTGCCCAGGCTGGAGTGTGATGGTGCGATCTCAGCTCACGGCAACCTCTGCCTCCCGGGTTCAAGCGATACTCCTGTCTCAGCCTCCTGAGTATCTGGGATTACAGGCATGCACCACCATGACTAGCTAATTTTGTATTTTTAGTAGAGACGGGGTTTCTCCATGTTGGTCAGGCTGGTCTTGAACTCCCGACCTCAGGTGATCTGCCAGCCTCTGCCTCCCAAAGTCCTGGGATTACAGGCGTGATCCATCTCGCCTGGCCCTGTTACCTATTTTCTATTGGTAACTGAGGTAAAACCTACTGGAGGCTTAGCCAATAGGTTCATGTGATAATACATTTTGGAGAATGTAAGAGAGAATCAGGGCAATTGATTATTGCCTTTATGGGTTGAAAGCAGAAACACAGGAATAGTTTGCTGATTTGAAGAGTGAGATGACCTGTAGAGTAAGAAGCAATCTAACCATTAACATCAACTCAACTTGGGCAATAACATTTGATATTTTATTTATGGGACAAATATTTATTGAGTGTCTAGTTTGTGCCAGGTACTAAATACGTAAGCTTTACTAATAACTGAAATAACCCTTTAGCAGAGCACCAGATTGTTTCAGACTTAAGTTTCCTTTTCCATTTCGTTGACAGCAACAGTGTTCTTATCATAGTAATTCACTAATGTTTATTCCGTATAGATGATTGCCAGGGATGTGGCAATATGTCCTTGGGAGCTTCAAGCCATAGATATCTGGTTCATCTTTTAGAAAGTTCATGGCATAGATGGGCAAGGATACAGTTTATACTCAGGAGATGCAGCCACCCTAACAGAGTTACAAATGAATGTTAAATGGTATAAACTATGCGTAGCACAAGCACAGAAGCATCTCTTTGGTCTGAGGGATATTTGCAGGGACCATGAATAGGCAGAGAGAGGGGGACATGTGGTCTAAGCCTCTGAGTTGGGAGAGGACAATGATGGGCATGGGGGAGAATGTATATGCTGTTTGACTTGAGAGGATGACATGTAGGCATTCTGGTAGTCTTTTTCTTGACATCTGATACACAATCACTTCTTTCTTTTCTCCATGAAATCTGGCCTCAAAGATGAGTTGCTGCACCGGGCGCTCAAAGATGAGTTGCTGCGCCGGGTGGCTCACGCCTGTAATCCCAGCACTTTGAGAGGCTGAGGCGGGCGGATCGTGAGGTCAAGAGATCGAGACCATTCTGGCGAACATGGTGAAATCCCATTTCTACTAAAAGTACAAAAATTAGCTGGGCCTGGTGGCGTGCACCTGTAGTCCCAGCTACTCAGGAGGCTGAGGCAGAAGAATTGCTGAGATCGCATCACTGCACTCCAGCTTGGCCACAGACTAAGACTCCATCTGAAAAAAAAAAAAAAAGAAAAAGAAAAAAAAAATGATGAGTTGCTCGAATGTCAAGGTCTACCCCTCTTTAAAGCCCCCATGATTTGCACTCACTGCAGCCTTGGCCTGGATTGTCCTTATCTTGCCCTTTCACTGGTGGGTTATTTACTACTTATCATTCAAGGGCCGGGTAGAATTTTACCTATTCTGAGACACCTTTTTCAAGAATGAGTCTTTCCTTTGCTGTGCTCCCATGACTCAAAGCTCACCTTCAATAAATAATTACATTTTTTGAGCCGGGCACGGTGGCTCACACCTGTAATCCCAGCACTTTGGGAGGCCGATGTGGATGGATCATGCGGTCAGGAGTTTGAGACCAGCCTGGCCAAGGTGCTGAAACCTGTCTCTACTAAAAATACAAAAATTAGATGGGCATGGTGGCAGGCACCTGTAATCTCAGCTACTGGGGAGGCTGAGGCAGGAGAATCACTTGAACCGGGGAGGCAGAGGTTGCAGTGAGCCAAGATGGTGCCACTGCACTCCAGCCTAGGCAACAACAACAAAAAAATTTATATAATTTTTTGTACCTTCAGTGTATCATGTTCATCTTTGCATCCCCAGTTTCCTCAAGAATCCTGGCATGACAGAATATGCTTGTTGAGTGAACAAATTGGCTGATTCTAATGTTCATAAGTCAAAGTTCACCTCTCCTAATTGCTGATTCAATTCCAATTTGACAGTGTCTTTTACAGATTCTGAGTGAGTTGGGATACTTCCCTTTGTCCTAACATTGGAAAACCTTGGAGAAAAGTACTGTTATTTTCTCCATCAAGTACTTTATCTGAGACATGGCAGCTAAATAAAAAATTGACACCTATTTCCTGCTTTTTGCTCATGTTCTTTTAGCGTTCTATTTATATGCCAACACTACCATTTTAGACCCTTGAAAATCATTTTTTTAGCATCACTCTATATATGGTGTGATTTAAGGACAGATAGGGAGGCTGTGTCCTTAGTCATCATCCTATACATTTTTGTGATGTATATTAGTCCATTATTAATGATACATTCTTTAGGTCAGGATTTCTCAACCTTGGCACTATTGACACTTTGGGCTAGATCTTTGTTGTGAAGGGCTGTCCTGTGCATTGTAGGATGTTTAGCAGCATTCTTGCCCTATAGCCACTAGACCCACTAGATGCCAGTAGTGCCATCCTTCCAGTTGTCACAACCAAAAATATCTCCAGACATTGTTAAATATCCCCTGGAGGATAGAATCATCTCCAACTGAGAACTTTTTTAAAGAAGAGAGTTTCTCCCTTATAGACACACATATACTTAATTTCATTCTTCTTTGAGCCCTTTCTCTTCCCTTTCACCTCTTCCTCTTCTTCTACCTCTGTCTTTTCCATTGAATTTCCCCTGAGATTGTCTCTTTTTCTGAGTACTATATTTGTCTTCTCTTGCAAGCAGGAGAAACAGAAATTCAGACTCTAGAATTAGAATCCCAAGAACCACTTGTGGGTATGTAAAATATATCATAAGTGATTGTTTTTCAACTGAAGATAATATTTCTATGGACATCGCTGAAAGTCAAATGCCATAATAATTTCTTCATCCTCTAAGCCTTTCTTAGGAAAACCAAGAGCTTACTATTCTCCCAGAAAATGTAACACATGGAGCCATTATTAGTCACTAACAACTTAGTGTAAACAACCACCCCAGTTTGACAAAGACTGAAGGACTTCCCTGGATGTGAAAATTTCAGTGTTAACGTTGGGGAAGTCCTAGGAAAACTGATACAAGTTGGTCACCCTAAACTTAGTGCGTAACCCTTTTAGCCTCTGACCTATATGGTCTAGTCCATGCATACTGTCTCATCCATGGAAGCTCAGACCAAATACCTATTTAGTAAGAAAAATAGAATTATGTTCTAATTTTTGAGTTTTGAAAATGTATTAAAGTTGATTCTTTACCAACCCTCTGGCAACAACCCGTTTACCTTTTTCCCTCTTCCCCAATTATGTTACCTCCACATTATTCTAGCACCTTTCATTCACCCTCAATTTCCAAAATCCTCTTATCTGCTTATTTTGAAGGTTAGCTTAACTTCGTTCCTTTCTCCTCCACCTCCCAGGTTTCACCTTCATTGCTAACATTCAACATGAATGTATGAAACTGATTTGACAGGGACAGGAGAAAACACTTCTTGGGTCAATGGATGGACTTTTTTTTTTTTTTTTTTTGAGACAAAGTCTCATTCTTGTCCCCCAGGCTGGAGTGCACTGGCACGATCTCGGCTCACTGCAACCTCCACCTCCTGGCTTCAAGCAATTCTCCTGTCTCAGCCTCCAGAGTAGCTGGGATTAGAGGCACCTGCCACCATGCCCGACTAATTTTTGTATTTTTAGTAAAGATGGGGTTTCACCATGTTGGCCAGGCTGGTCTCGAACTCCTGACATCAGGTGATCCACCCACCTCAGCCTCCCAAAGTCCTGGGATTACAGGGGTGAGCCACTGTGCCCAGCCAATGGATGTACATTTTGAGGAGAAAAACAAAGTCATCGGATCATCATTCTTTTCTGCGAGAGAAGGAAAATTCCAGAATCGTAGAATATTACATATGTGATGAGCTCCTTCCCAATAAGAATAGCTGGAAGTGAGGCCAGGCGCAGTGGCTCACACCTGTAGTCCCAGCACTTTGGGAGGCCGAGGTGGGCAGATCACCTGAGGTCGGGAGTTCAAGATCAGTCTGGCCAACATAGTGAAACACAGTCTCTACTAAAAAAAAAAAAAAGAGAGAAAAAAAAAAAAGAAAATTAGCTGGGTGTGGTGGCGCTTGTCTGTAATTCCAGCTACTGGGGAAGCTGAGGTAGGAGAATCGCTTGAACCCAAGAGGCGGAGATTGCAGTGAGCCGAGATCATGCCATTGCACTCCAGCCTGGGCGACAAGAGAGAAACTCCATCTCAAAAACAAACAAACAAACAAACAAAAAACCGGAAGTGGAAGCAGGGAAATTAGAACATCATAGCAGTTGAGATTTGATGAGATGCAAGGACAGGAAATAAGATATCCACAGATAATGTACCGCCTGGAGTAGTTGTGGAGGATACAAGGCTGGCAGTACTCAGTTCCTGAGTCTTTGGCGAGGGGCAGAGGTAAAGAATAAGAGCACTAAGGCCGGGTGTAGAGGCTCACGCCTGTAACCCCAGCACTTTGGGAGATGGAGGCAGGCAAATCACGAGGTCAGCCTGACCAACAAGGTGAAACCCCGTCTCTACTAAAAATCCAAAAATTAGCCATGCATGGTGGCGCGTGCCCATGATCCCAGCTACTCAGGAGGCTGAGGCAGGATAATCGCTGGAACCCGCGAGGCGGCGGAGGTTGCAGTGAGGTGAGATCGCGCCACTGCACTCCAGCCTGGGTGACAGAGCGAGACGCCATCAAAAAAAAAAAGAAGGAAGAAAGGAGAGAAAGAAAGAAAGAAAGGAAGGAAGGAAGGAAGGAAGGAAGGAAGGAAGGAAGGAAGGAAGGAAGGGTAAGAACAGTAAAAAGGGAAGAAAATTTGCTGTCTCACAGTCCTAGATTAAGCCAATGTTGTGGTCCTTTGGTAACACTCTTTTCTTCAGCTCCTTTCCTCACTCAACATTGAGCCATTTCAAACATAGCTACCATTTTGCCAACTAAATTGCCTTTTCTTCAGTAATTGGAAGTCAGTACATCTCCCACCACAAAATCTTTCCTTTAGCAAACGTTTTCTGAAACACAGGGCATAGACACTCTTAAACTTTGAAAGAAAAATATTGAACTATAAAGTCACTACTGTGATATCAAAAGTCCATGGACTTAAAAGAAGATCTAAGGAGGCCAGGCGCGGTGGCTCATGCCTTTAATTTCAGCACTTTGGGAGGCCGAGGCAGGTGGATCACCTGAGGTCAGGAGTTCAAGACCAGCCTGGCCAACATGGTTGAAATCCCGTCTCTACTAAAAATACAAAAAATTAGCCAGGTGTGGTGGTGGGCGCCTGTAATCTCAGCTACTCAGGAGGCTGAAGCAGAAGAATTGCTTGAACCCAGGAGGTAGTGGTTGAGTGAGCCAAGATGGTGCCATTGCACTCTAGCCTGGACAACAAGAGTGAAACTCCGTCTTAAAAAAAAAAAAAGAAGAAGATGTAATGCTTCTCATATGTAGAAGCAGTAGCACTTTTTTAAAAAGACCCAGAAGAAGGAGTCCTGGAATTTATTTATTTATTTTTTTTGAGACGGAGTTTCACTCTTGTTGCCCAGGCTGGAGTGCAATGGCGCAGTCTTGGCTCACTGCATCCTCTGCCTCCCGGGTTCAAACGATTCTCCTGCCTCAGCCTCCCAAGTAGCTGGGATTACAGGAACCCGCCACCACGCCCAGCTAATTTTTGTATTTTTAGTAGAGGTGGGGTTTCACTATGTTGGCCAGGCTGGTCACAAACTCCTGACCCCAGGTAATCCACCCACCTCAGCTTCCCAGAGTGCTGGGATTATAGGTGTGAGCCACTGCGCCTGGCCTGGATTTTTTTACTTTGTGAATTTCAGTGCTCTGTTCCCCAAATAACCCTCATAATTCATATTTTGAATGTCATAAAATTGAAATTATTTCCTTAACTTACAAAAACCATTTCTTCCATTTGGGACGCATGATCAAAGCATCTCGAAGATAGGAAGGAACTCATTGCTGGGAGGGGCATCTATTTCTGTTTATAAGATCCTGAATTCTGCAGAATGAAGGTATTTTCATGCTTCAGGCATAGTGACTCAGCTCTTCCTTTTCCAGTAAATTTAATTGTTAATGAATCTTGCCCTGCCTTTCCCAGAGGCAGATGACACTTTTAATTTCATTAAATCAAATTCAATTAGTAAGAGTGCTTTGAACTCCTGTGTAGGTTGGATATATTTTGTGTGTTCCATCTTAACTTTTTTTTTTTTTTTCCTGAGACAGCGTCTTGCTCTGTTGCCTAGGCTGGAGGGCAATAGCACAATCTTGGCTCACTGCAACCTCCGCCTCCCAGGTTCAAGTGATTCTTCTGCCTCAGCCTCCCGAGTAGCTGGGATTACAGTCACGCACCACCATGCCCAGCTAATTTTTGTATTTTTAGTAGAGACATGGTTTTGCCATGTTGGCCAGGCTGGTCCGGAACTCTTGACCTCATGATCCACCCACCTCAGCCTCCCAAAGTGCCGGGATTACAGGTGTGAACCACCACACCTGGCCCCATCTTAACACGTATTATAAAAATTATTCTATTTTCTTCTTAACCATAATTTCCCCCAACATTTCTGTATTGAAGACGTATTATCCCTTTGGGCTCTGTATTACTTTTGTATTGCTGTTGTAATAAATTATCACCAATTTAGTGGTTAGTAACAATGCAAATTTATAATCTTATGGTTGTAAAAGTTAGAAGTCTGGGCTGAAATCAGTGTCAGCAAGTCTGCATTGCTTCCGGAGGCTGTGCTGGGGAATCTGTTTCCTTGCCTTCCCCAGTTTCTAAAGGCCACATGCATTCCTTGGCTCATAGTCTTTTCTTCCATCTTCAAAGTCAGCAGCATAGCATCTTCAAATCTCTCTGACTCTTGACCTTCTTCCTCCCTTTTGCACACTTAAAGAGCCCTTGTGCTTACACTGAGTCCACTGGGTAATCCAGGATAATCTGTTTATCTTAAAGTCAGCTGATTAGCAACCTTAATTTTATCTGCAAACTTAATTCTCCCTCTCTATGTAACCACATATTTGTAGGTTCTGGGAATTAAGACATGGCCATTTTTGGAGACCATTATTCATCTACCAGCTTTAGGCAGAAAGTGATCCAACTAGACTTCCAATGTTGATGGAAGCTTTATGTCACTAGAACTGGGCTTTATGTCACCAGAACTGAGCATTCATGAAAGCAGAAACTCAGAGTCATTGGGCGTGGGTAGGGGTTGGAGGAGGTCTGAATGTGTCCTCAGGGAAACACCGGCTTTGTTTTTTGGTTACTTCTTAGATTTCCCACTTTTACTTTGATTTTTTTGGCTTTTGTGGCTACCTCAGTTTGCTTGCCATGCCAGAGCAACATTAAATATGTGTTATACTTCTTTTTTTAAAGCTTAAGTTATTTTTATTGATTGAAACATTTAAGAGAGTAATGTTCCATTGTGCCAGAGATTTTACAATTGTTCTTAGAAAATACAAGTTCAGTCTTATCTAATATAATTTACCTCTATTCCCTGCAGTTGTAATATCAAAACTGAAACTCTTACCCAAGTAGCTACTCATTTTCCCTTCCTCAGTCTGCTTCAGACTTGCAAATTTATAGGGGAAGAAAAGGGCACTTTGGCTTCATTTCTTTTCTTTCCCTTCTGCTTCCTCTTGTATTTGCAGCTGTTACTTTGGACTCACCCATTATCCAGTGTAATGGGAAGAGAGAGAGAGAAAGCTATTTTCTCTAGATTATTGTCTACATAGAAAATTTTGGCAGGGGCATGGTGTCTCGTGCCTATAATCCCAGCACTGTAGGAGGCTGAGGCAGGAAGACCTATTGGGTCCAGGAAACCAGCCGGGGCAACATAGTGAGACCCTGTCCCTACAAAAAGTGAAAAAAAAAAAAGAAAGAAAAAAAGAAAGAAGGTCAGGCACAGTGGCTCACGCCTGTAATCTCAGCCCTTTGGGAGGCTGAGGCGGGCAGATCACAAGGTCAGGAGATCGAGACCATCCTGGCTAACACAGTGAAACCCTGTCTCTACTAAAAACACAAAAACTTAGCCGGGCATGGCGGCGGGCGCCTGTAGTCCCAGCTACTTGGGAGCCTGAGGCAGGAGAATCGCTTGAACCTGGGAGGCAGAGGTTGCAATGAGCCAAGATCACGCCACTGCACTCCAGCGTAGGAGACAGAGTGAGAGTCCATCTAAAAAAAAAAAAAAAAAAAAAGACAAGAAAAACAAAAAATCCAGGCATGATGATGCTATTCTGTAGTCTCAGCTACTCAAGAGGCTGAGGCAGGAGAATAGCTTGAGCCTGGGAGGTTGAGGCTGCAGTGTGCTGGGATCCTACCACCACTGCACTCCAGCTTGGGTTGTGACGGAGTACCGTGTCTCGAAAAAAAAAAAAAAAAAAAAAGAGGAAGAGGGAGGGGAAAAATTTCAGATACCCACAGACAAATTATTACAATTAATAAAAGTCATTTGCACTTTGATACACCAGCCACAATCATTTGGAAGAGTAGAATTTTTAGAATTTTTAAAATCTAATTTATATTAGCAACAAAATAATATATTTATAAATAAATCTAAAAGAGATGTATGAAATGTTTATGTAGTAATTATAAAAGTTTATTAGAAGAAACCAAAGAATGCTTAAATAATGCTTAAATATGGATTTAATGCTTAAATCCATAAATCTACATATTTATGGATAGAAAAAGTCAATATTAAAAATATGCCAGTTCCTCTAAATGTATCTATAGATTTAACACAATTCCAGTGAAAATTTCAACAGGGTATTTTTTGGTTCCATTGTACTTGATAAACTCGTTCAAAATGTATAGAGCTGAAAGAAAAGCCAAGAATAGCCCCATGACTCTTCTGAAGGAAAAGGTGTGTATGGTGGGGAGAGATTTGCCTCCGCAGATATCAAGCTAGATTGAATTTTTGTATCCAACTGGTGTAGATACAGACAAGTAGACAAGCCACCCTCCAGCCAACTCATTTGCCTGGAATAACAGTTATGTTTATTTTATAATTTTTAAGTCAACTATTTTGGCTGGGATCTATTGGATGCTTTTCTCAACTCGCTCAGTTAGTTCAGAGTGCCTCTGAGCAGGTGAAACTTGCTCTGACAGCTCTGCTCCTGAGGGTTGATCAGCTGTTGGCTGGGTGACAGGGGTGGCTGGGACACACATCTCTTGTCATCCAGCAGGTGCTCCCTGTGGATTTGCAAGGGGGAGGCTGTTATGTTTACAGCCAAAGTGATCTAGGCCTGAAACTATTCCTTCTGCAGATGAGATCCTCGCACCACAGTCTCATCTAATAATGGCAGCAGGCTAGTTTGGGATCTTGTAATCTAAATCAGATCAGATGAGTCTCTTCAGCTATTGCTCTTCTAGTTGTAGAAGCCAATCAACTAAAAAGACAAATTATCTGCCCCCAACGCACGTGATATATAATGATGAAGCAGGGACAGGATTATTTCAATAAACATATTGAAATATCTGTTCAATTCTTCTTGTATAATTTTTACAAGTATTTCTTTGTCCACCTGGTCCAACTCAGATTCAAGGAATAGAACAGAATTTACTTCTTCATGGGAGTAGTTGCAGTCACATTGTGAATGGATAAGCATACAGGGACAGATAGAATTTGTGGCCGCTTTTGCAATTTATCAATAACATGGAATTTTTTTGTGGGGGGCGGGGAATGGAGTCTCACTCTGTTGCCCAGGATGGAGTGCAGTGGCACTTTCTCAGCTCACTGCAACTTCCGCCTCCCGGGTTCAAGAGATTCTCCTGCCCCAGCCTCCCAAGTAGCTGGGATTACAGGCACCCAGCACCACGCCCAGCAAATTTTTGTATTTTTAGTAAAGACAGGGTTTCACCATGTTGATCAGGCTGGTCTTGAACTCCTGACCTCATGATCCTCCCGCCTTGGCCTCCCAAAGCCTGGGATTACAAGCCTGAGCCACCACACCCATTCAATAACATGAAATATTTTAAAGTAGTAGTTTTAAAATTCATTTTGTGGCCAGGTACAGTGGCTCACACCTGTAATCCCAGCATTTTGGGAGGCCGAGGCAGGTGGTCACAAGGTCAGGAGTTCGAGACCAGCCTGGTCAATATGGTGAGACCCTGTCTCTACTAGAAATACAAAAATTAGCCAGGCTTGGTGGCAGGTGCCTGTAATCCCGGCTACTCAGGAGGCTGAGGAGAACTGCTTGAACCCAGGAGGTGGATGTTGCAGAGAACCAAGACCATGCCACCGCACTCCACCCTGGGCAACAGAGTGAGACTCTGTCTCAAAAAAAAAATTATTTTGTATATTAATCACCTATCATAATGATAATGTATATAAATAGATATTTCAAATAATATTCTTGATAATTTTAGTTTTTCTGGCAACAGCTTGTGGCAGGAATAAAAGTGTCAACGCTGCAGGTTTCTAATTGTTCTCTTGTACATGCGTTATTAACACCTTCAATTCTTTGCTGGAATAGAATTTTTAGTCACCTACCCATTTTGTGGGGACTAGTTAGGTTAAAATCAGAGCCAGAATATGTATATTCACTTAACAAGGCACCTGTGTTCTGCAATATATAGCAAACCAATGATCAATGGTGCTGTTGTCAATCCGTTGTCATTGTGTATCTTCTACTTGCCCCTTAGGCTCTTTTCACATTGTACATGACAGGTGATTGGCTGACAATCATAACAGAAGTGTCAATATAATTTTTAAAAATATTTTAAACTAAAACTATTTACAAAGAGAATGCATATATCCTAATACAGCATATTCTACTTGCACCCAAATGGATTGTCTGGTGTACTCTCCAGAGATAGTTTGCACCAGCATTTAGATAATTTCCTCATCATCAAGGCTACCCACAACATTTTGGGGAAAATTGCATCGCTTTAACTAAGTCATTTGTACATAATTTTTAAGCAGGGTAGTGGGAGGTCTGGTCATTCTCTTTTTGGAAGGCAAAGAAGCCAGCATGTATTATCCAGTCTGCCCTATTTTCAGTTCTGGCTGAGGTAGAATGTAGACCTACTCCTAAGTCTCAACAGATAGATGAGCCAACAGACAAATAAATAAATTAGATTATTCATAGGCAGAAATGTATCATTTTATTTGATTAATCTGATTTTTGTTTTATCTGTCCTCAAGCTTTAGGAGAAGGAAATGAATCACAAGAAAAGCTAATAGTCAGAAGTTATTCATGAATCTAAATTCCTGGTTATGTCTGGTGGTCAGTACAGAATTTGACCCAATGCTTTCTATATCTTTAGCCCTTCGACAGTGATTTCAAATGTTCTTATTCATAATTCCTAAGGTACTACAAAAATATCACCTTTCCTTTATGAAAAGTTTATACAGAGATTATATATGAGATACGTGTGTGTGTACCTATATATACACACACACATATATATACACATATGTGTAAATATATATATGATAGTTAATTTTATGTGTTAACTTGATTGGGTTACACTGCTCAGATATGTGATCAAACATTATTCTGGATATTTCTGGGTGGGGGGTTATGGATGAAAATAGCATTTAAATTAGTGGACTTTGAGTGCAACAGCTTGCTCTCCATAATGTGAGTAGACCTTATCCAATTACTTCGATAGAACAAAACAATAGTTTCCCCAGAGAAGTGAGAATTTTCCAGAAGATGGCCTTCAGTAGTGAACTGCACCATTAACTCTCCCCTGGTCTCCAGCCTGCTGGTCCAACCTGCAGATTTTGGATTTGCCAGCCTCCATATTCTTGTGAGTCATTTCCTCTATCTATCTTTCTATCTACATACATATACATGCACATACACATCATGTTGCTTCTGTTTATATATAATTTGTGTATAAATATACACATGAAATTTATGAGAAAAGGAAGTAGACGAGTTTAAAGAGAGGTTTATAGCAACGCATTGTCATAGAAAGGAATTTCTGGCCTAATAGAATATGCCATTCTTTAATTATACTAAATAAAGATTCTCCTGTCCTTGCTCAGAATTCACCAGTGCTTATGAAATTCTGGTTTGGGGACACTCATTTAGGTTTTGAGTCCTTCTGCCTGTTAGAATCCTGGTTCTGCCATTTTCTGTCACTGTGACCTTGGGTAAATGACTTCATCTCTCTCACCCATTTTTCTCACCTACAAAATGAGGCCATTTATACTTACCCTATGGCTAGGACAGTTGTGAGGACTGAATGAGTTAATTATGAGATGTTTTGAGCAGTATCTGGCACATAGTAAGCTAAGTACATGAAAGTTCTTTTACTTTCTTCTTTAATTTTGAGTGAGCTTATTTGGTTTCTATCCAGAGGATACTTGTCTTTTTGCCACACTTAGTACTTTGATTCCTGAAAGGAAAAGTATCATAACCCCTTAGGTTGTGGCAAAAGAATTATCCAGAGATATATGGAAAAAATAGTTTTTATAGAGATGATAAATAACATCCTGAATTTGTATTAGGCGGCCAAAGAGGAAGATGACTCATGAGTCATATTAAAATTCTTTCAGAAATGCAAATATTTCTCATCAACTGTTTTAAAGGTCTGGTATGTTCTCTTTTTCCCCTCATCGAATTTAAATTTCCTGAGGGTCAAAGGGTTTCAAAGAGGAATTTGCATTAAAAAAATTATTCCTGATATTTGATAGAATTTCTGCTTCTTTGGTAAGTGGGAGTAGAAGGGAGCTGGGAAATTCTTATTTCATAAATTTCTGATGGAATCTTATTATTGACTGTATGAGTAATCAGAGGAAAATTTTTATATAAAATACTTTTATAATCATCATGATAGGCACAAGGTAGGAGCAAAATGTTATAGATTTATAAGAGGATTGGAAGGAGAGATTAATGTAACATGGATTTTTTTTTTTTTTTTTTCATTCTGTCACCCAGGCTGGAGTGTAGTGGCGACATCTTGGCTCACTGCAACCTCTGCCTCCGGGTTCAAGTGATTCTCCTACCTCATCCTCCTGAGTAACTGGGATTACAGAATTACAGGCCTGCGCCACCACATCTGGCTAATTTTTGTTTTTTTAGTAGAGATGGGGTTTCGCCATGTTGTCCAGGCTGGTCTTGAACTCCTGACCTCAGGTGATCCACCCACCGTGTCCTCCCAGAGTTCTGGGATTACAGGCATGAGCCACAGTGCCCAGCCTCTAACATGGATTTTTAGAGTATTTTTTTGAGAGAGTTTGGGGATTTGTGGGATTTTGTCACCGAGTATACCTGTCAGTCTATGTTTAATAAGGAAAAATATAAATTAATATGTTCATATAATTACCTCAACCTAAATTTATTTCTCACTTCACAGAATGCCTGGAAGATCCTATAAGAGGAAAGTCTACCTGACAGAAAACTTCAATCTTTTCTTTACTTATTTAATTTTAGTTAAATAATCTAAATCACACATTACATAATTGATTGCTTAATAACCACTCTTGAATTGGTCTCTTACTGTTCCAGTGACTGAGCATTATATCCACAACTAAATTATCAGCTCTTTAAGAGTAGTGATAATGTTTTAATACTTCAAAGCATTTGTCCACTTTGTGAAAGGAAAATATCTTGGGCCCCCAAAATCTCTAAGGAAAAGTCAAGCTGGGAACTGCTTAGGGCAAAGCTGCCTCCCATTCTATTCAAAGTCACTCCTCTGCTCACTGAGATAGATGCATATTTCCTTTGGATCAGAAACTCGAAAGACTGTAACCATTTGTCTATCACTTACCTGTGACCTGGAAGCTCCCTTCTAGCTTCCAGTCTTTCTGCCTTTGCTTCCAGTTGCCCCGCCTTTCCAGATGGAACCAATGTACTTCTTACATATATTGATTGATGTTTCCTGTCTCCCTAAATGTATAAAACCAAGCTGCGCCCTGACCACCTTGGGCACATGTCATTAGGACTTCCTGAGGCTGTGTTAACGCGCATGTCCTCAACCTTGGCAAAATCAACTTTCTAAATAAACTGAGACCTCTCAGATTTTCTGGGTTCACAACTTGTTAAAATACAAACGAAAGCCGGGCGCGGTGGCTCAAGCCTGTAATCCCAGCACTTTGGGAGGCCGAGGCGGGTGGATCACGAGGTCAGGAGATCGAGACCATCCTGGGTGAAACCCCGTCTCTACTAAAAATACAAAAAAACTAGCCGGGCGTGGTGGCGGGCGCCTGTAGTCCCAGCTACTCGGAGGCTGAGGCAGGAGAATGGCGTGAACCCGGGAGGCGGAGCTTGCAGTGAGCCGAGATCGCGCCACTGCACTCCAGCCTGGGTGACACAGCGAGACTCCGTCTCAAAAAAAAAAAAAAAAAAAAACGAAAAATGCTATGTTCTTTTGGTCTGATGGGTTAAAGAGAGGGGAAAGGGAATGGATATTTCTACTCAGTCACTCCTTGCCTTTCACGTGATGGACATCCTTTCTCTTAAATCTTAAAGCCCTCTTAGGTAGACATCATAACCTTTATTTCGGTGATGAAACAATTGAGTGATATTTAAAGAAGTTGACCAGCTTGTCCAATGTCACTCTGCTAAAACACGTGGGAGCCAGTATGAAAACCAGATTTGTAGGTCTTCAAAATCTGTTCTTTTAAAATAAACTGTATAATTTTATACGCTCTAAGTGTGGGATTTATTTAAGACAGGAGAAAGATGGTGAGTAAATGAAGATGGGGTAAATAAATCTTACATATTATTAACAAGATGCTAAGAGTGAGCACATTGGCAACCTAGAATGAAAAGAAGGGTAAAACAACACTTTCTTGTTAGTCACAAAAATCAAACTGAAGTAAATTTATGAATTCCCCTCTCCCTCCCAGAAGGCTGTATCAGGATGGGACAAAGAAATGAAGCTTAATCCAAAACATTACTTTGGTCTGGCCAGAGACAGGGGAGAACTTGCTTGTTCACTGACCCTAGGACAGCTTCAGATAGCTATAGCAGAGGGCAAAAAAAAAAAAAAAAAAAGAGGCTGAGAAGCTGGGTGAGTGTTTCCTGCTCTTAGGGACTCTGATTTCCCATCTGCCAGACTGTCAGCACTTCTCAGTGACTGACCTCACGAGGAAAGCTGCCAACCTCATTTCCTATTTGGCTCTGCTGTGTTGAGTCCAGAGGGAACCTGTTCATGTCACCTTTCTCCCAGAACCACCCACGCCATGGGCAGGAATGACATGGGGACAAGAGAAAGCCAGAGATGGGGCTGGTCTTTGACATGAGGGGTATGTTGGTAAAGCCCTTTGGAGCACGTCCTGGAAGTGGGTAGACACATAAGTGAGACTGGGCCTAAAGAGCCTGAAACTGTTGGGAGAATTTGAAATCAAATGTCCAAGTCCCTGGGTGGAGAGGAGAGAAAAAAGTGTCCTCAGAGAAGAGAAACCGTAGTGATGCAATCCGTGACAACGTGTAGTGATGCAATCAGTGACAGCAGTTTGGCTTAGTCTCTGCTAGTCCTGTTGGCAGGACAGGAACATTTGCCCTGTGCTGTTTCCCAGTCTGTTCTAGAATGTATTCTGTCACAGCAGAATTGACAATAGTGACAGCACTGTCTGTCCTGTTCCCTTGCCCTGTATATAAGTTCTTTCTTCCTTCTTTCACTGCTTCCCTCCTTCTTATTTTTCCTCTTTTATCCATGTATTCCATTTAACTGCTAACACCTAAAGACACTGTATAGACTTTCTGTTTGTTTGTTTTGAGACAGAGTCTTGCTCTGTTGCCCAGGCTGGAGTGCAGTGGAGCAATCTCCGCTCACTGCAACCTTTGTCTCCAGGGTTCAAGTGAATCTCCTGCTTCACCCCCCCCGGTTGTGGGGTCTATAGGGATGCACCGCTACGCCTAATTTCTGTATTTTTATGGAGACAGGGTTCTGCCATGTTGGCCAGGGTGGTGTCGAATTCTTGACCTCAAGTGATCCACCTGCCGTGGCCTCCCAAAGTGACGGGATTACAGGTGTGAGCTGCCATGCCAGCCTCTGTATAGCCTTCTTGATGCCTTTAGAACAAAAAAAATTGTTTGATTGTCACCTATTTGAGGATACAGACCAAACCTACCACAAGAAGTACCACACTCACATATATATACACACACATATATGCACATTTACATATATTTCACAGAATTTTCTATTGGCTAGTGAAATTTACTGTGCTATAGGAGAGTCAAATCAGGAGCTTTTTATATGGGTGCCATGAGAAATTGAACTTAATCTAACCTTACTGAGGAATGTTGACAAATGTGACTAATTGTATGTGCTAGATAGTGTTAGACAACTGTAGGAAGTGCTGACAAAGAATTATGAAGAACAAAATGCCAGTCAGCCTGATCAAGAGGTATGGTAAACAGGATGTCAGAGTAAGCTCCACATATCTACTGATGCAAATTGAGTAATTGCTTACTTTTTCTACTAAAAGTGCAATGACGAACTGTAGGTTATAAATAGATCTGAATATCTATCATAGCTTTGTAGCCATTTGACGATTTCTTATAAGAATTCGGTTTTTTTGTGGGTTTTTTCAATAATAAGCTTAGCTAATTCTATGTTTATGAGTTAGAAATTTGCCTGTTCCTTTGGGCTTTGATTTCTCCCGACCCGGCCCACCCGCCCCCGGTGTTAAATAAATATCATTATGACTGCTGGTTTGGGAATCAGATATATCTGGGCTCAAATTCCCTGTTTTGCAACTTACTAGCAGAAATATCAGATAAGTTTTAAGCTGAGTTTCAGTTTTCTCATTTGTAAAATCAGAATGATAATAGCTACCTTGCAAGATTGTTTTAAGGATTAGAGGTGCTTGTGTAAAGCCTCTAGCATATATTTCTTTTTTCTTCTTTTTTTTTTGTTTTTTTTTTTTGTTTTTTTTGAGACAGTCTCGTTCTGTTGCCCAGGCTGGAGTGCAGTGGCGCGATCTCAGCTCACTGCAAGCTCCGTCCCCGGGTTCACGCCATTCTCCTGCCTCAGCCTCCCGAGTAGCTGGGACTACACTTGCCCGCCACCAAGCCGGGCTAATTTTTTTTTTTTTAATTTTTTTTATTTTTAGTAGAAACGGGGTTTCACCATGTTAGCCAGGATCTTCGCAATCTCCTGACCTCGTGATCAGCCCTCTTCGGCCTCCCAAAGTGCTGGGATTACAGACTTGAGCCACCGCGCCCGGCCACTAGTATATATTTCTTAATACCCAGGTATTCCATAAACGAAAGGAATGCTGTTTATTACATTAAGTCAATTACAGTTTTTGGTTTTTTAAGACAGAGTCTCACTCTGTTGCCCAGGCCGGAGCGCAATGACGTGATCATAGCTCATTGAAACCTCAAACTCCTGGGCTCAAACTATTCTCCTGTGCCTCAGCCTCCCAGATAGCTGGGACTACAGGCATGCGTCACCATGCTAGCCTAATTTTATTTTTAGTAGAAACCAGGTCTCTCTATGTTCCTCAAGCTGGTAACTCCTGGATTTAAGTGATCCTCCTGCCTTGACTACCGAAATGCTGGGATTACGGGCATGAGCCACTGGGCCTGTCCAACTATAGGGTGTGTGGTTTGTTTTTTCTTTCTTTTTCTTTTCCTTTTTTTCTTTTTTTTTTTTTTTTGTCGTTGTTGTTTTGGGTTTTTTGAAATGGAGTCTTACTCTGTCGCCCAGGCTGAAATGCAGTGGCATGATACTGGCTTACTGCAACCTCCGCCTCCTGGGTTCAAGCGATTTTCATGCCTCAGCCTCCTAAGTAGCTGGGATTACAGGCACCTGCCATCATGCCCAGCTAATTTTTGTATTTTTTAGTAGAGACGGGGTTTTGCCATGTTGGTCAGGCTGGGCTTCGACTCCTGACCTCAGGTGATCCAACCGCCTCGGACTCCCAAAGTGCTGGGATTACTGGCATGAGCCACTGTGCCCGACCTTTCTTTCTTTCTTTTTTTTTTTTTTTTGGTGTGGAATACGTATCACCATTGAAAATGAAGGTTGAGTCCGGGCGCAGTGGCTCATGCCAATAAATAAATATAAATATCAAAAAAATACACACACAAAAAAAACAACCTGGGCATGTGGCACACATCTGCAATCCCAGCTACTCAGAAGGCTGAGGCAGGAGAATCGCTTGAACCTGGGAGGTGGAGGTTGCAGTGAGCCGAGATCATGCCACTGCACTCCAGCCTGGGCGACAAGAGCGAAACTTTGTCTCAAAAATAAATAAATAGCCAGGCGCGGTTGCTCACGCCTGTAATCCCAGCACTTTGGGAGGCCGAGGTGGGCAGATCACGAGGTCAGGAGATTGAGACTATCCTGGCTAACACAGTGAAACCCTGTCTCTAGTAAAAATACAAAAATATTAGCCAGGCGTGATGGCGGGCGCCTGTAGTCCCAGCTACCTGGGAGGCCGAGGCAGGAGAATCGCTTGATCCTGTGAGGCGGAGGTTGCAATGAGCCGAGATCGTGCCCCTGCACTCCAGCCTGGTGACAGAGCAAGACTCCGTCTCAATAAATAAATAAATAAATAAAATAAAAGTTCAAAAGACTTACTATGGAGTAAATGCTTCTGGTATAACATGTATAAATGCAGGTTATAAAATCTGATAGATTTTGGGGGCCCAAATACTGTCATATTTATATGTCTCATCTTGGAGGGGAGAGCCATCTTGCAAGTATGAAGGTACCGAGCCTTCATGTACCAAGGAGGGTGGGAGGAGGGTCCCACCTACTAACGAAATTGCTGAACCGCTCTAATAAACTTGGAAATATTTCTCTCCATACTTCCGGGTTCCAGACTTCTCCTGTTTTTAAAGCTACTTTTAGCAGTGTATTGCTACTTGAAGCTGAGTGCACATTACCTGACGAGAATATTCAGTCTTTTTTAAGACTGAATTTTTTAAAATTAATTTTTATATTTTTCTTAAGTTTTCCACTACATATTATAGGAAAAGAAAAAAAAACTCTGCTCTATATATATGTGTGTGTGTGTACATATAGTTCCATATATATAACATATATATCTGGTATATATGTATATATGTATTTGTGTATATACACACACATGTATACTATAGATCTACATATATAGCAGATATATATACATATATACAGCAGATATATATACATATATATACTATACTTTAAGTTCTGGGATACATGTGTAGCATGTGAGGTTTGTTACATAGGTACACACGTGCCATGGTGGTTTGCTGCACCCATTAACCCATCATCCACATTAGGTATTTCTCCTAATGCTATCCCTACCCTAGACCCCCACCCCCCAACAGGCCCCAGTGTATGATGTTCCCCTCCCTGTGTTCATGTGTTCTCATTGTTCAACTCTCACTTATGAGTGAGAACATGTGGTGTTTGGTTTTCTGTTCCTGTATTAGTTTGCTGAGAATGATGATTTCCAGCTTCATCCATGTCCCCGCAAAAGACATGAACTCATCCTTTTGTATGGCTGCATAGTATTCCATGGTGTATATACACAACATTTTCTTTATCCAGTCTATCATTGATGGGCATTTGCGTTAGTTCCAAGTCTTTGCTATTGTGAATAGTCCTGCAGCAAACATATTTGTGCATGTGTCTTTATTGTAGAATGATTTATAAGCCTTTGGATATATACCTAGTAATAGGATTGCTAGATCAAATGGTATTTCTGGTTCTAGATCTTTGAGGAATTGCCACACTGTTTTCCACAAAGGTTGAACTAATTTACACTCCCACGAAGAGTGTAAAAGCGTTCCTATTTCTCCACATCCTCTCCAACATCTGTTGTTTCCTGACTTTTTCATAATCGCCATTCTAACTGGCGTGAGATGGTATCTCATTGTGGTTTTGATTTGCATTTCTCTAATGACCAGTGATGATGAGCTTTTTTATTATGTTTGTTGGCAACATAAATGTCTTCTTTTGAGAAGTTTCTGTTCATATCCTTTGCCCACTTTTTGATGGGGTTGTTTGTTTTTTTCTTGTAAATTTGTTTAAGTTCTTTGTAGATTCTGGATATTAGCCCTTTGTCAGATGGATAGATTGCAAAAATTTTTCTCCCATTCTGTAGGTTGCCTCTTCACTCTGATGATAGTTTCTTTTGCTGTGCAGAAGCTCTTTAGTTTAATTAGATCTCATTTGTCAATTTTGGCTTTTGTTGCCATTGCTTTTGGTGTTTTAGTCATGAAGTCCTTGCCCATGCCTATGTCCTGAATGGTATTTTCTAGGTTTTCTTGTAGAGTTTTTATGGTTTTGGGTCTTACATTTAAGTTTTTAATCCATCTTGAGTTAATTTTTGTGTAAAGTGTATGTAAGGGACCCAGTTTCAGTTTTCTGCATATGGCTAGCCAGTTTCTCCAACACCATTTATTAAATAGGGAATCCTTTCCCTGTTGCTTGTTTTTGTCAGGTTTGTCAAAGATCAGATGGTTGTAGATGTGTGGTGTTATTTCTGAGGCCTCTATTCTGTTCCTTTGGTCTATATGTCTGTTTTGGTACCAGTACCATGCTTTCTTGGTTACTGTAACCTTGTAGTGTAGTTTGAAGTCAGGTAGCGTGATGCCTTCGGCTTTGTTCTTTTTGCTTAGGATTGTCTTGGCTATGCCAGCTCTTTTTTGGTTCCATATGAAGTTTAAAGTTTTTTCCAATTCTGTGAAGAAAGTCAATGGTAGCTTCATGGGGATCACACTGAATCTACCAATTACTTCGGGCAGTATGGCCATTTTCATGATATTGATTCTTCCTATCCGTTAGCATGGAAAATTTTTTCATTTGTTTCTGTCCTCTCTTATTTCCTTGAGCAGTGGTTTGTAGTTCTCCTTGAAGAGGTCCTTCACACACCTTGTAAGTTGTATTGCTAGGTGTTTTATTCTCTTAGTAGCAATTGTGAATGGGAGTTCACTGATGATTTGGCTCTCTGTCTGTTATTGGTGTCTAGGAATGCTTGTGATTTTTGCACATTGATTTTGTATACTAAGACTTTGCTGAAGTTGCTTATCAGCTTAAGGAGATTTTGGGTGGAGATGATGGGGTTTTCTAAATATAAAATCATGTCATCTGCAAACAGAAAATTTGACTTCCTCTTTTTCTATTTAAATACCCTTCATTTCTTTCTCTTGCCTGATTGCCCCGGACAGAAGTTTCAATACTATGTTGAATAGGAGTGGGAGAGAGAAAATCATTGTCTTGTGCCATTTTCAAAGGGAATGCTTCCAGTTTTTGCCCATTCAGTATGATATTGGCTGTGGGTTTGTCATAAATAGCTCTTATTTTGAGATACATTCCACTGATACCTAGTTTATTGAGAGTTTTTAGTATGAAGGGTGTTGAATTTTGTCAAAGGCCTTTTCTGCATCTATTGAGATAATCCTGATTTTTTGTCATTGGTTCTGTTTATGTGATGGATTATGTTTACTGATTTGCATGTGTTGAACCAGCCTTGCACCCCAGGGATGAAGCCCACTTGATCATGGTGGATAAGCTTTTTGATGTGCTGCTGGATTCGGTTTGCCAGAATTGTATTGAGTATTTTCGCATGAATCAGGGATATTGGCCTGAAATTTTCTTTTTTTGTTGTTTCTTTGCCAGATTTTGGTATCAGGATGATGCTGGCCTCATAAAATGAATTAGGGAGGAATCCCTCTTTTTCTATTGTTTGGAATAGTTTTAGAAGGAATGGTACCAGCTCCTCCTTGTACCTCTGGTAGAATTTGGCTGTGAATCCGTCTGGTCCTGAGCTTTTTTTGGTTGATAGGCTATTAATTACTGCCTCAATTTCAGAGCTTGTTATTGGTCTATTCAAGAATTCAACTTCTTCTTGGTTTAGTCTTGGGAGGGTGTATGTGTCCAGGAATTTATCCATTTCTTCTAAATTTTTTTTTTTTTTTTTAATTTTCTAGTTTATTTGCATAGAGGTGTTTATAGCATTCTCTGATGGTAGTTTGTGTATCTGTGGGATCAATGGTGATCTTCCCCTTTATCATTTTTTAATTGTGTCTATTTGACTCTTCGCTCTTTTCTTCTTTATTAGTCTGGCTAGTGGTCTATTTTGTTAATCTTCTCAAAAAACCAGCTCTTGGATTCATTGATTTTTTGAAGGGTTTTTCGTGTTTCTTATCTCCTTCAGTTCTGCTCTGATCTTAGTTATTTCTTGTCTTCTGCTAGCTTTTGAATTTGTTTGCTCCTGCTTCTCTAGTTCTTTCATGATGTTAGGGTTTTCATTTTTAATCTTTCCTGCTTTCTCCTGTGGAAATTTGGTGTTATAAATTTTCCTCTAAACCCTGCTTTAGCTGTGTCCCAGAGATTGTGGTATGTTGTGTCTTTGTTCTCACTGGTTTCAAAGAACTTATTTATTTCTGCTTTAATTTTGTTATTTACCCAGTAGTCATTCAGAAGCAGGTTGTTTAAGTTCCATGTAGTTGTGCAGTTTTGTGTGAGTTTCTTAATCCTAAGTTCTAATTTGATTGGACTGTGATCTGAGGGACTGTTTGTTATGATTTCCATTCTTTCGCATTTGCTGAGGAGTGTTTTACTTTCAATTATATGGCCAGTTTTACAATAAGTGTGATGTGGTGCTGAGAAGAATGTATAGCCTGTTGACTTGGGGTGGAGAGTTCTGTAGATGTCTGTTAGGTCCGCTTGGCCCAGAGCTGAGTTCAAGTCCTGAATATCCTTGTTAATTTTTTGTCTCATTGATCTGTCTAATATTGACAGTGGGGTGAAAATCTCCCAGTATTATTGTGTGGAGTCTAAGTCTCTTTGTAGGGCTCTAAGAACTTCCTTTATGAATCTGGGTGCCCCCACAGCTGCCCCTTCCCCTAGGTGCTCTGTGCCAGGGAGATGGGAGTTTTATCTATAAGCCCCTGACTGGGGCTCGCACCTTTCTTTCAGAGGTGCCCTGCCCAGAGAAGAGGAATCTGGAGGGGCAGTCTGGCTATAGCAGGTTTGCCAAGCTGTGGTGTGTTCCACCCAGTTCAAACTTCCCACTGGCTTTGTTTACACTGTGAGGGGGAATCCTCCTACTTAAGCCTCAGTAATGGTGGACACCCCTCCCCTCACCAAGCTTGAGCATCCCAGGTCAACTTCAGACTGCTGTGCTGACAGTGAGAATTTCAAGTCAGTAGATCTTAGCTTGCTGGGTTCCAAGGGGGTGGGATCTGCTGAGCTAGACCACTTGGCTCCCTAGCTTCAGCCCACCTTCCGGGTGAGTGAAAGGTTCTATCTTGCTAGCATTCCAGACGCCAGAGGCAACGCCCCACCCTGCTTTGGCTAACCCTCTGCGGGGTGCAGCCACAGTCTAACCAGTCCCAGTGAGATGAGCCAGGTACCTCAGTTGGAAATGCAGAAATCACCCACCTTTTGCATTGATCTTGCTGGGAGCTGCAGACTGGAGCTGTTCCTATTCCACTGTCTTGTCAGCCACACCAACTCTTCTCTCTCTCTCTCTCTCTATATATATATACTTTTTTTTTTCCTGAGATGGAGTTTCGTTCTTATTGCCCAGGTTGGAGTATAATGGCATGATCTCGGCTCGCTGTAACCTTCGCCTCCCAGGTTCAAATGATTCTCCTGCCTCAGCCTCCCGAGTAGCTGAGATTATAGGTGTGCACCACCATGCCCAGCTAATTTGGCATGTTTAGTACAGACGGGGTTTCTCCGCGTTGGTCAGGCTGGTCTTGAATTCCCAACCCCAGGTGATCCGTCCATCTCAACTCCCAAAGTGCTGGAATTACAGGCATTAGTCACTGCGCCCGGGAACTCCACTGTATTTTAAGGAAGAGATTAATCACCTTTTTTATGGCTTACCTATGATTAATACTTTAGTCATAATGGGAATTTCTGTAAGATGAATGATACAGTTAGTGATTAATCTGAATACATTACATGCAATTAGACATTGAAAACATCTACTGAACTTATGTGAAGAGTCAATATATAGATATGAGTCAATTTATTGCTGTAAGTGAGAAACTGACCTGTTGGTGACCCATTAGTTGTACTGTGAGGATAATGTCAACTAGTTTTTAGCTATGTTTAGATGTTAGTGGCATATGGGGTTAATACTTTATATTACTTTAATAAGATCTTTGAAAGACAGCAGAGATTTTTTTTTTCCCCCTATAACGTGTAGTAGTTTTTAGTTGTAACTCCAGAAACAACTAAATTGCTGGTCAAGTTAAAATTAATGTTCCTTTTACCTAACTTTTGAACAAAAGTGAATTATCTCTGGAAGATAATATTATCTAGATTGTTAAAATATCTGTACAATTTATCATACACACTGTCAAGATGTCAATAAAAAATTACCAGGCATATCAAGAGATGAGACCACAGAACTGAAAATCAAGAATACAAATAGGTTACAAAAATATACCCATCGAAGATTCAAATATGGAAATCATTGTACATGGACTTTAAAATAACTGATATTAATATGTTCCAGAAATCAGATGACAAGATGGAAAGTCTCAGCATACAACTAAAAAATCTAAAAATTCTTCAAATGGTAATTCTAGAACTGAGAAAATGTATAATAACTAAAATCAAAACGTTAATAAAAAGCAGATTAGAAGCAATCAATGAAAGCATTAGGAAATTGGAATATAGATGGAAGAAAATAGTCAGTACAAAGCACAGAGAGAAAAGAGAAAGAAAAATATAAAAAATATTTTTAAAAAGATAAAAGATGGGAAATAGTGAAAATATTTAATATATATGCAGTTTAAATCCTAAAATCAGAAGAAAGAGGAGGAGGAGAAGGGGGAGGACGAGGAGAAGAAAGTAATGAACAAGAGATATATGAAATAGAGACAACATTTGAAGAACAAAATGGCAGAATTTTATAAAACATCAAGGCATAAATTCAGGAAGTCATCAATCCCATGCAAAACGACAAGAGAAAGGATAAGTACATGCGTAAATCTAAAATATGAAATATTTTAGTTTAGTATGGTTTTGCTTTAAATTAACTTTTTTTTTAATTCAATTTGGGTGACAGAGTGAGATCCTGTCTCAAAAAAAAAAAAAAAAAAAGCACAAAGATTAAAAGGATGGAAACATACAACCACGCAGACACTAAGTAAAACAGCGGTGGTACATTAATATCAGATAATTATTGATAAAAACATTTACTTTTTTTTTTTTTTTTTTTTTTTTGAGACGGAGTTTCACTCTGTCGCCCAGGCTGGAGTGCAGTGGCCAGATCTCAGCTCACTACAAGCTCCGCCTTCCGGGTTCACGCCATTCTCCTGCCTCAGCCTCCCAAGTAGCTGGGACTACAGGCGCCCGCCACCTTGCCCGGCTAGTTTTTTTGTACTTTTTAGTAGAGACGGGGTTTCACCATATTAACCAGGATGGTCTCGATCTCCTGACCTCGTGATCCGCCCGTCTCGGCCTCCCAAAGTGCTGGGATTACAGGCTTGAGCCACCGCGTCCGGCCAGATAAAAACATTTACTTAGAGATAAAGGACATTACAAATGATAAAAAAAAGAAAAGTCAATTCACCAGAAGATACAATATTCTAAGTGACAGAATATTAACAAAAAAGCCTTCAAAATATTTAAAGCAAAACCATACTAACCTAAAAAATCCAATCAAGCATATCCACAATCATGGTAGAAAATTTTAAAACAAATCTCTCAGTAACTGATGAAGCAATTAAAAAAAGTAGACATTCAGAACATTTGAACATTATTGTAACCCATAGCTGTGGAACAGACATTCTTTTCACGTGTACATAGAACATTTATCAAAATTGATAACATGATAGGCCACAAATGAAGTTTTAACAAATTCTAACAAATTGAAATTATACAGAAGATATTCTCTGAACACAAATTAATTCAGGAAAAAAAAAAAAAAACAGTAACCAAAAGATAAGCAGGGTTTAAAAAAGCCTCAACCCACACCTCACTTCATAGACAAAGATGAACTCAAAATGGACTATACACCTAAATGTAAAAGGAATATTTAGAAATTTTTAATAAAAAATATAGGACTTTTGTTACCTTTTGTAGGCTAAGTTCCCTTATATGAGACACTAGGTATAAAAAATAAAAATTATAAACTGGACTTCATTAAAATTAAAAACATCTAGTCTTCAAAAGACATCATTAAGAAAATAAAAGAAGATAATATAAAAAGAACATTTGCAACTGAATAATAAGAGGGCAAACAACTTGAGTTTAAAATACGTGCATGCGATTTGAATAGACATTTCACAAAAAAAGATATAGAAATGACCAAGTACATGCAAAATGCTCATCATCATTAGTCATCACAAGAAATATAACTTAAAAACAATTATATACCACTGCAAAACAATTAGAATGATTAAAATTAAAAGGGTTGACAATACCAAGTATTAGGATGTAAAGCAGCTGGAACTCTTATGTAGTGGGAATAAAAAATGGTACAATCAATTTGGAAAAGGGTTTCATAATTACTAAGTAATTAGTAAACACCATCTTACCCAGGGATTTCACATTAACCAACAGAAATGGAAGCGTATGTGCACAGAAATAAATATACTCATATATCTTCACAAATGCTCATATGAGCTTTGTTCAAAAGCCCCCAAACAGAAAAATCCAAATACTTATCAACAGGTGAATGAATTAATAAATTGTAGCATATACATACATGAGAATATTTTTCAGCCATAAATGGTAACAAACTGCTAATACCCACAACAAAAGTAGATGAATCTCATAAACATATGTTGACAAAATAATTCAGACAACAAAAGATAACATTCTGTATGATTCCATTTATATAAAATTCTAAAGCAGGCAAATCTTAATCTGTAGTGACAGAAACAATAGTGTTTGCCTGGGGTCAGAGGTATGGGAATTGACTGCAAAAGGTCATGAGGGAACATGTTAGGGTAGATGGCGAAGTACAATATCTTGGATTTGTTGGTGGCTAGATAGGTACATACATTTGTCTTATATACTTAAAATCAGTACACTTGTTACAGTTAAATTATGTCTCAATAAAGTTGAATTAGAAAAGAGAATTAAGGCCGGGCACGGTGGCTCAGCCTGACCGACAAGGTGAAACCCCGACTTTACTAAAAATTAAAAAATTAGCTAGGTGTGGTGATGGGCACCTGTAATCCCAGCTACTTGGGAGGCTGAGGTAGGACAACTGCTTGAACTCAGGAGGTGGAGGTTGCCGTGTGCCACTGCACTCCAGCCTGGGTGACAGAGTGAGATTCAGTCTCAAAAAAAAAAAAAAAAAAAAAAGAAAAGAAAAAGAAAAAGAAAGCATTATTGGGCATAATTTAAAAAGATATACATAGAAGAAAACCCATGTCCACGGATTAGAAGAATCAACATTTTCAATATGTAAAATACATCCTAAATAGTTCTATACATCTATAGACCTAATGCAATTTCAATGAAAGCCCAAACAGATTTTGTGAAAAAATTGACAAGCTAATACTAAAATGCATATAGCAATGCAAGAGACATGAAGGGCCAAGGTAATCTTGAAGAAAAATAAGAGAGTTGTAGAAGTTGTAGTACCAAATATGAACACTTACCATAACGTTACAATAGTTAAGAATAAACAACTGCCTACTGGAATGAAGTAGAGAATCTGAACAGACTCATACCTACAGAACTGAATTAGTGAGAAAGGTGGTTCTGCAGAGAAGTGAGGAAACAATATTCTTTACAAGTAGAAGGTGCTACGTCTATTGGATCTCCATGTGGAGAAAGAAAGTGAATCCTGACCCCATTTTAATACCATGTTAAAAAATCAGTTCCAGGTGGATTTATACCAAATATAAGGGTTAAAAGGCAAAGCTTTTCAAAGAAAGTACACAAGAATATTATCATGATCTTGGGGTAAGAATGATTTCTTAAGCATGTGATTTATTCCAGGCACTCAAAGTAAAGAAAATGTAATATTATTTTATTTTCCAAATAAAATCAATCTGACCTCCCTTCCCCAACAACACCCATCAAAGTTGGAAGAAAATCTAATTTTTCTGTGGTAGAAAATCTTAATTTTAACCGACAATTCTACAGGAATCCTACGACTTTCGGTAATTTAAGGATGAACTGCTGATCTTGACTCTATCTTTGTCACAGTGAAAATGTTCATTTTCCAAACTGAACAATGCATTCTACACTAAGCTTTACAATCAGGAACCTAAATGTGCTGCAACTATGCAGGCATCCCCTGTGTGCGAACTGGGAAACCCCCACTGCCTGTTCTCACATAGGGGATGCCCGCATAGCTGCACCACATTGAGGTCATGCAAAAAGATTTCCACCACTCCCCTTCCTCAAGTCCAGGCCACTCCTTTCCGTCTCAACCCTGGGAACCCTGACCTTTTCAAACAACCCAGCTCCTCGATTCCATTCTAGTTTTTTGTCATTGTTATTTTTTGTTTATTTATTTATTGACACAGGGTCTCATTCTGTTTGTTGCCCAGGCTGGAGTGCAGTGGCACGATTTTGGCTCACTGCAACCTTGACCTTCTGAGTTCAGGTTATCCTCCCACCTCAGCCTCCCAAGGAGTTGGGACTACAGGCATGCACCACCACACCCAGTTATTATTATTATTATTATTATTTGTATTTTTTGAAGAGATGGAGTTTTGCCATGTTTAGCAGGCTGGTCTCAAACTCCTGGGCTCAAGCAATTCACCCACATCAGTTTCCCAAAGTGCTAGGATTACAAGTGTGAGCCACTGTGCCCGGCCCATTCTAGGTTTTTGAAAACAAAGTCCTCAACTTTTTTCCTTTCCTTTTTTTTTTTTTTTTTTTCTTTTTTTTTTTTTTTTTTTTTTTGGCAAAAGTGAAGCTCACGCTCTCAATGCTCAAAACCTTGCCAAACCTCTTTAGAGCAGAAAAAAAAAATGTTTGAGTTCACATCTAAGAAGAAAACACACACACACTCACACACATACATATGCACACCTAGTTACAGGAATTCTGTCGAAAGAACCTGAGGGGTTTATAACCAAGATACTTTGGGAAAGTCTCAGAAATGTTTGGGGTATAGTTTAAGCAGATGTGTATGTGTGCAGGTGTGGAAATGTCCAGCAAGTAGGTTGGTGAGGCTCCTGCCAAGCCAGTAGAGAAGTTTAACTTTATTCTGTAATCACAGCTGGTGTGGCTGGGTTATTCCCCCAAGGAATAAGACCATCTTTTGAAGTTTTCCAAAAGTTATGAATGGGAAAAAGCAGAACCCTATACTTAAGATGAGAATGGCACTTTGGTGAGACAGGTCATCAGTGCTAGAGGAAGATGAGTAGGGGCGGCTCTGTTGATGCAGGACAGCTCTGTGGACACGCACAGACAACCAAGCAGGAGGTGTGTAGAGCATCCCCTCTGTTCTGCAATGGTGTTTGCCGCAGTGAGAGTCCCAGGAAAATGGGAGGGGTGCGGAAATAATTCTTTAATTGTAACTCATGCCTCTATTTGGTTTTCTCATGGTTGGTGTGGTCTGGGAAACAAAGCTTCAGTGTGTGTGGCTCTGGGGTAATTAATCAGGGATTTATCATCACAGTCGTTACTCTAGGGAAGGAGCCTCACCAACATTCCAGCTAGTGTGCTAAGTGCTTAGCATTTATCAGGTCCATTACCACCCTGCAAATAAGCGACGTTAGCCCTGTTTTATAGATGAGGTAACTGGGGCAGATAAGCCTCAGAGTACATAACAAATAGCAGAGCTTGAGTTCAAATCCAAGTCTAAATCCAACGCCTGTGTGTTTGTCATCATTCCACATTTCTTCTTCAGATAAAACCAACTATATCATGTTGTTTCCTTCTTCCTACCAAAGCAGAATGTATGAGAGACTGTAGGCTCCAGAAGTGACATTAGATATAGTGGATTTAAACTTGCTGGGACCAGTTGGGAGTGAATACAAACCTTATGTGAGCTGGGAAATAAAGAGGAAATTTACTGCCAGTAATGGACTCAGATTAAAAGAAAAAAAAATCTTGTTGGACTGCCTTGATACCTATTCGGATATTAGGTCCAAACATATTATTTGGAATTATGTTCACTACATGGATACAGTAGCAATAATTTTTCAGTAGAGCTTAAACAAATTAAAATATGAGTCCTCCTTGTACCAGGCAATTAGATCTACTGATCTCTTCCCTCATCTTGAAAGAAAAGTCGGGGGCCGGGTGCGGTGGCTCTTTCCTGTAATCCCAGCACTTTGGGAGGCTGAGGTGGGCGGATCACGAGGTCAGGAATTCCAGATCAGCCTGAACAACATGGTGAAACCCCGTCTCTACTAAAAAAATAAAAACTTAGCCAGGTGTGGTGGTGCGTGCCTGTAATCCCAGCTATTCAGGAGGCTGAGGCAGGAGAACTGCTTGAACCCAGGAGGCAGAAGTTGCAGTGAACCGAGATCGCGCCACTGCACTCCAGCATTCGCAACAGAGGGAGAGTCTGTCTCAAAAAAAAAAAAAAGAAAAGAAAAGAAAAGAAAGAAAAAAAGAAAAAGAAAAGTTGGCTGGGCGCAGTGGCTCATGCCTGTAATTCCAGCACTGCAGCACTTTGGGTGGATCATTTGCCGTCAGGGGTTGGAGACCAGCCTGGTCAACATGGTGAAACCTTGTCTCTACTAAAAATCTGCAAATTAGCTGGGTTGTAGGGGCATACACCTGTAATCCCAGCTACTCGGGAGGCTGAGGCAGGAGAATCACTTGAGCCTGTGAGGCAAAGGTTGTGATAAGCCAAGATCGCACCAATGCACTCCTGTCTGGGTGAGAGAGTGAGACCCTGTCTCACCAAAAAAATAAAAAAAATAAAAATTAAAAATAAGTAAAAATAAAGAAGTTTAAGCCATTTTTAAAAATAAGCATTCCATATATGTACTTAAAACCATTGACTAGCATACTTCAACCAGATGAATTTTATGGCATGTAAATTATATCTCACTAAGCTGTTAAAAATAAACAAATGCTTTCACAGTAAAGAATTACTTATATCTCCACATGCCTTCTTCAGTTGTATACATGCATACATTGGCTTTGCCTAGTCATAATCACTTTACACTTGTTTGTACTTAAGATAGCTTTGCATTCACTCTTCTACAATCTTGTATTTGTGTTGTTAGTGGTTGCACAAATTTCCTCATGACACCTGTCATTTAATCAGCCATTGTGTAGCTGCTACACAATCAGATTGTTTCAAGGGCTTTGCTCTTACAAATGCCACTGTTTTACAAAGGTATATAAATAAAGCTTTTATTCTTTAAATTTCCAATATTGGGATTATAAAATTGAAGCTACGAACTTTTTTAGGGTTCTTGCTATATATTGCTAGAAACAGTGTATCAATTTTTATGCCAGTAGCAACTCTTGAGTTCACACATATCTTATTGGTCTTTCCGGTTCCAACCTTGATTTAACATAAGTATTTGAGTGTCTAATATCCATGATATATTCTATAATTTTAGAAAAGCTCAATTAGTATTTCTTATTTCTCCCCTGTGTAATAGGGTGTTTCATAAAAGTTAATATTTTGTTATTTTATCTTATTTATTTATTATTGAGATGGAGTCTCATTCCGTTGCCAGGCTGGAGTGCAGTGGTGCAATCTCCTCTCACTGCAACCCCTGCCTCCCGGGTTCATGTGATTCTCCCTCCTCAGCCTCCCAAGTAGCTGGGACTACAGGAACACACCACCATGCCTAGCTAAGTTTTGTATTTTTAGTAGAGATGGGTTTTCACCATGTTGGCCAGGATGGTCTCAATCTCTTGACCTCATGATCTGCCCGCCTCAGCCTCCCAAAGTGCTGGGATTACAGGCGTAAGCCACCGCGCCTGGCCAAAAGTTAATATTTTCAAGATGAAATATTTCTGGATTGGTCTGGATTGGTTCCATTGGGTCTATGTGTCTGTTTTTATGCCAGCATCATGCTATTTTGATTCTTATAGCTTTATAGTAGAGTTTGAAATCACACAGTGTGTTGTTCTGGCTTTGTTCTATTGGCGCAAGAATGGTTTGGCTATTCAGAGTCTTTTGTGGTTCCATATGACTTTTAGGATTGTTTTTATATTTCTGTGAAAAATGTCATTGGAATTTTCATAGGGATTGTATTGAATCTCTCTATTACTTTGAGTAGCGTGGATATTTTCACATTATTAATTCTTCTAATCCATGGACAAGGGATACCATTTCAATTATTTGTGTCTTTTAAAATTTCTTTCATCACTGTTTTATAGGTTTCAATCTTTCACCTTCTTGTTAAATTTATTCCTAAGGGGTTTTTTTTTTTCTTTTGGTATTATGAAATTATTCTCTTTTTTCAAATAGTTTGTTAGTATCTAGAAGTGCTGCTTTTTTATGTTAATCTTTGTATCCTGAAACTGTACTAAACTCCCTTATCAGCTCTAACAGTTTTTTTGGTGGAGATTTAAGGGTTTTCTATACATAAAACCATGTCATCTACAGAGACAATTTAACTTTTTAAAATATTTATTTATTTATTTATTTATTTATTTATTTATTTATTGTTGAGATGGAGTCTCGCTCTGTCGCCCAGGCTGGAGTGCAGTGGCATGATCTCAGTTCACTGCAACCTCCACCTCCCAGGTTCAGGTGATTCTCCTGTCTCAGCCTTCCCAGTAGCGGGGACTACAGGCATACACTACCACACCCAGCTAATTTTTGTATTTTTAGTAGAGATGAGATTTCGCCATGTTGGCCAGGCTGGTCTCAAACTCTTGACTTCAAATGATCCACCTGTCTTGGCCCCCCAAAGTGCTGGGATTATATGTGTGAACCACCTCACCTGGCTTCCACCATTCCTGGCCTGGATGTCACATATTTCTTTTTCTTACTTAATTGCTCTGCCTAGGATTTCCAGTATTATGTTGAATAAAAGTGGCAGGAGTGGACATCCTTGCTTGGTCCTGATCTTAGAAGAAAAGCTTTCAATTCTTCATTATTGAATACAGTAGTCCCTCCTTATCTGCTGCAGTTTTGCTTTCTATGGTTTAGTTACCTGCAGTCGATCATAGTCCAAAAATAGGTGAGTACATTTCAACAATGTATTTTGAGAGATTGAAAGATAATATATAAGGAACTCGAACAACTCAATAATAAAAAAACAAATAACCTGATTAAAAAATGGGGAAAGGATTTGAATCCACATTTCTCAAAAGAATACATACAAACAACCAATAAGTATATGACAAAATGCTCAACATCACTAATCATCAGGGAAATGCAAACCAAAACTGCAATGAGATATCATCTCATACCTGTTCGCATGTCTATTATCAAAAAGACAAATGATAACAAATGTTGGTGAGGATGTGGAGAAAAGGGAACCCTTCTGCACTGCTGATGGAAATGTTAATTAGTACAGCCATTATGAAAAACAATGTGAAGGTTGCTCAAAAAGTTAAAACTAGAACTACCATATGATCCAGCAATTCCACCAAATGAAATTAGTAGCTGCACTCTCATGTTCACTGTGGCATTATTCACCATAGCCAAGCTAAGGGACCAACTTAAGTATTAGAATGTATCTATCAGTGGATGACAGGACAAAGAAAACGTGGTATAGATACACAATGGGATATTATTTAGCTTTCAAAAATAATAAAATCCTGTCATTTGCAACAACAAGGATAAACCTAGAGAATATTATGTTAAGGGAAATGTCAGACACAGAAAGAAATACCACGTGGTCTCCCTTATATGTAGAATTGTCAGACTCATAGACCAGATACTAGACAGAGACTAGAATGGTGGTTTCAAGGGGCCTTGGAGGGGGTTTAGAGATGGTCAAAGGTGTAAAGTTTCAGTTAGACCCAAAGTTTGTTGTAAAACATGATGGCTATAGTTAACAATGTATTGTATACTTGAAATTGCTAAGAGGGTAGATTTTAAGTATTTTCACCACAAAAAAGTAAAATAATATGTATGTTAATTAGCTTGAATTGGCCATTCCACAATGTATACATATATCAAAACTTCGTGTTATACATCATAAACATACACAACTTTTGTCAAAATATATTAAAAAGATGAAATATTGCTAACTCTCAATTAAACCAAAATGAAACATGCATTTACAACTTTTCTCAATAAAAACAATGAGCTGCTTCCCTTACTTTTCTTTCTTACATTTATTTTTTTCCTGTTTGCAGTACAATTTATCCTTTCCTTGTTGTTTTAAAGCTGATTATACTTTCCCCAAGTAATTAAGACAATACTGAAAACTTTAAAAGCATGCTTATCCCCTTTCCTAAATGAAGTCACAAATTCTGTAGAATGTTGGTGCAAATGCCGGTCTATATTATTTAGCCGTATCTTCATTGTATATATTTAAATAAGAATTCCCTAAAAAAAGGTGGGGTAAAATTAATATAACTTTTGCATTAGCATTGAGAAGTTTAAATTAAGACTGCAGAGTAAATTGTGGCAATTGGATTATAAGAAATTCAAAGGCTAAAATGATGTCTTATTCTTATATCGTGTATTTCATAGTATAAAGGAAGTGGTTAATATGTGCTCATTAAATGGAATTAAACATTTAGTACTGAAAACATTTTCATGATCCCAGATCAGTAGGAAGATATTTCAGATGTGGTATCAGGCTGGGTCTATTTATAGTAGAAATAAGAGTCTGTCTTTCTAGTGAAAACTAGTAAGAAAAGGTCCTAATGACAGCATTTATCATCCAACAACAATATGTTAGTCATTAAGAAATTACTAGCTTCTTTTGTTTCACTACAATCCCTAGAGGTACAGTGTAATTATCAGTGATTACATATGATAAAGCTGAAACTTCAGAAGTCAGGTGATTTGTGGAAGATCACACAGTGAGTGGCAGAATTAGGACCAAGCCACAGGTCTCTAGCTCCAAATCTCGGGTTCTCAGCACTGCACAAGCTTTTCCCAAACTGTTGTCTCAGGACGCTGATCCAGGGAGTACCTGCTGTGTGCTCGATTATCCTATTAGAAAGTCATGGCCTTGGCCGGGCGTGGTGGGTGGCTCATGCCTGTAATTCCAGCACTTTGGGAGGCTGTAATCCCAGGCAGATCACGAGGTCAGGAGATTGAGACCATCCTGGCTAACACGGTGAAACCCTGTCTCTACTAAAAATACAACAAAAATTAGCCAGGCGTGGTGGCGGCGCCTGTAGTCCCAGCTACTCGGGAGGCTGAGGCAGGAGAATGGCGTGAACCCAGGAGGCGGAGCTTGCAGTGAGCCGAGGTCGCGCCACTGAACTCCAGCCTGGGCGACAGAGCCAGACTCCGTCTCAAAAAAAATAAATAAATAAAGTCACGGCTTGTCTCAGGGGCTCAGGCCAGTAGTCCTAGCACTTTGAGAGACGGAGGCGGGTGGATCACTTGAGGTCAGCAGTTTGAGACCAGCCTGACCAACATGGTGAAACCCCATCTCTACTAAAAATACACAAATTAGCCAGGTGTGGTGGCGGGAGCCTGTAATCCCAGGCTGGGGCAGGAGAATCGCTTGAACCAGAGGTTGCAGTGAGCCGAGATTGCACCACTGCACTCCAGCCTGGGCGACAGAGCAAGACTCCCTCTCTCAAAAAAAAAAAAAAAAAAAAAAAAAGAAAGAAAAAAAAGAAAAGGGGCCAGGGGCGGTGGCTCACGCCTGTAATACCAGCACTTTGGGTGGCTGAGGCGGGTGGATCACGAGGTCAGGAGATCGAGGACAGCTTGACCAACATGGTGAAACCCCATTTCTACTAAAAATACAAAAATTAGCCGGGCGTGGTGGTGGACGCCTGTAGTCCCAGCTACTAGGGAGCCTGAGGCAGGAGAATGGCGTGAACCTGGGAGACGGAGCTTGCGGTGAGCCGAGATCGCCACTGCACTCCAGCCTGGGCAACAGAGTGGAACTCCGTCTCAAAAAAAAGAAAAAGAAAAGAAAAAAGTCACACATATCACAATATTGAATATGCCAGCACGTAAAGAAATCTGCTCAATTTAGTTTATCTTGGGGTAGAGAATATTAAAATATCAAAATTCATTTTTTTTAAATTTAAGAATTTATTTACAATAACTTAAAGAGTACAGTTGAATTGTTTGTAACTCAAAGGGTAAGCGCTTGAGGGGATGGATACCCTATTTTTCATGATGTGCTTATGTCACACTGCATGCATGTATCAAAACATCTCATGTACCCCATAAATATATACACCAACTATGTACCCAGAAAAATTTTAAAAATTAAGAAAAAAATAAGAATTTAGTTAGGCCTATTTTTTTCCTTGTGAAATAAATAGCAATTTTATTTACTTATAAGCTCATAAACGCTTTTTGGAAAGCCATGTCAAACCAAACTTGTCTACATAAACCGTTATACTACTTTACTAGAAGGAAATGAAATTCATTTGCTGTTCTTTTATTTGGCTCTCAGTGAAATGTTATATAACCCCTCACATTATGTTAAAACAAAACTGTCAAGAACATAAAAAAAAAAAATCTACTTGCTCTTGGCTTTATATCTCCGGAAATGTTTTGGGTTTCCTCAGTGGGTGTTTTTTGTTCATAGATATGATCACCTGTTACGTGTGTTACAGGGGAAATGAGGTTTAGAATTGATGAGCCAGCCACCCTCCTCCCAATCTTAGAGATGAGCACTCTGATCCTAGAAAGGTGATAGGACTTGCCAAAAGTAGTTGGTGGAACTGAGCTTCTCATCAGGACTTTCCTTGGGTGTGATCTGCTATAGTATGAAGTTTTCTGCCTGACCCAACTTAGGATATCATTAACAATGAGTTCAAGTTCTTGTGGGAATTAAAGATATGAGCCTCTTTTAAGAAAATAAAATATGCTGGCCAAACACACCGACTCATGCCTGTAATCTCAGCACTTGGGGAGGATGAGGCAGGAGAATTGCTTGAGGCCAGGAGTTCAAGACCAGCCTAGGCAACATAGTGAGACCCTATCTCCACACACACACACGCACATACACACACACACACACAAAATGAAAAAGAAAAAGAAAATTAGCCGAATGTGATAGTGCATGCCTGTAGTCCCTGCCACTTGGGAGGCTGAGGCAGGAGGATCACTTGAGCCTGGGAGGTCGAAGATGCAGTGAGCTATGATTGTTCCACTGCAGTTCAGCCTAGGTGACAGTGACAAACGAACGAACAAATGAACGAAAGAAAGAGAGGAAAGAGAGACAGAGAGAGAAAGGAAGGAAGGAGGAAGGAACGAAGGAGGAAGGAAGGAAGGAAAGAAGGAAGGAGAGAGAAACAGAGAGAAAAGGTGGAAGGAAGGACAGAGGAAGAAAGAAAAGAAAAGGAAAGAAAGAAAGAGAGAAAGAAAGAAAAGAAAGAAGGAAAAGAAAAGGAAAGGAAAAGAAGGAAAGGAAAGGAAAAGAAAGAAAGGAGGAAGGAAGGAAGGAAGGAAGGAAAAAATAAAGAGAGAAAGAAAAAGAGGAAAGAGAGAGAGCAAGCAAGCTAGCTGCTGAGAGGCACAGAAAGACAAATTTTATAAGGACCAGCCCTGAAGTGAAAATTTCTATCTATTTTTCTCCCTTTCCAGCCAGAACTGCAGGTCACCAGCGAAGGTCAGAGGTAGGCAGACAGGGCAGCTAATGAGAGTGGAGGAAAATTCTTTCCTTTTGTTTCAGGACTAATTTGAAAGAACACAGCCGTATAATAATATCATGAAATCTTGTACTTTATTTCTGCTGGGTTTCTAATTCAGTTAAGTACTATAGAGATGTATTAAGATTTGGTCTTTTTCTTGAAACTATTTTGTAAATTTTAAAATAAGTTAGACAATTAGAAGTTGAAAATTTCACAAACAAAATTTACTACAAAAACTATCAGGCTTAGATCTCCTAATAGTTTTCCATTGAAATTGCTCTGTTTATATAAAATGATGAGATAGATTACTTATCAGTAACTGATACCATCTCAGCATCTTTGACTAGTCCCACTAGTAAATGCCTTATTAATTTCAACAAAATATGACTTATAAAGCCAAGAAAAATAATTGAAAATACTACACAAATATGTGATAAAAAAGTTATTTCCAAAAACTATGGAATGTATTTAAAACACTGCCAGCATGATATACATGTGTCTATATCAGTGTAATTTCCCCTGCTTTGGTACTATTATTTGAAAAATTTAGCTATTACAGTTTGTTGTTGTTGTTCTGATCCAAAAGGGAAATGAGAATTCAGGTATGGACTAATTTTATTCCAATATGGAATTGATGAATTATGCTGAGTTATGTGAAGTATCTATCTGAAATATTAAGTAAGAAAAAGAAAGGAAGGGGTAATCTTCCTCATTTTTGGAACAGAAGACACTACAATTTATTCCAGTTTTCAGTTCTTCCCATTGAGTCAATATTCTATGCATCCATAAGTACTTTGATTCTACCAAATGTATTGTTTTTATCCTTTTTACTGCTTTGTGATATCTACCTATGTTGTTTGTTGGCGGTTAATCTTTCCTGCAAGCCTCCAAGCACCATAAGATGTTATGGAATACCTACAGAATGGAAGCTTCAGCTCATCTCTGCCTTGCAAAGATGTAAACGTAAGGAAAGAACAGCATTGAATTCCAGAGGCTGATAAATGTCATTTTTTATATGCTTATTTAATTCAGATAAATAGAACTGTTATGAATTTGAGAGGAATGAAGATGTTCAAACACTAACAGGAAATCATTAGCCTCATATTAGAGCATTCAAATGCTTATGTAACTCTTCAATCCATCTGGTTTCATAAAACCACAACTTTGAACACAAAAAAAGTGGCAGAGTTCACACTACCTTTTATATGTTCCTAAGTATGAAATTGCATCCATTTATTATGAATTAAATTTGAAAAAAATCACAGATTTAAAAACAAAGTACAACAGTGCCTGATTCTTTTTAATTCCACAAATACCTAGCATCTCAAAGTAACACGTAAACACACTTCTATGCTGCTCAATGAATCCTTCCAATTTCGATAATAAACTAAATAGGATCGGATCTAGTATATGACTTTCATGTAAAAGTTATGGTTTTATACATTACTTTGACAATATTACTGATACAACAGAGAAAAATTTTCAACTATTGTATTTATTTAAAACAAACTGACAGGTTCAAGCACCTGTCTTCAGAAAAGCCGGCAGCATTTTTTTTAAAAACATACTTAAAGTAAGATTTGGTCTAAGCCCTTAATACCTTCCTGAACAGCCGTGCGACTAAACACCCTCAGGAGATGTTACATAAGGGAGAGAAGAACATGGAGCGATTTGCACTTTTCCCGCTAGATAATATTAATAAGGTAAAGCAAATCCAGATCTTTATGAACGAACAGCTGTCATGTTTAATGCACTTGGAGCTCTGTAAAACTAGAGCCACTATCATATATGCTTATATACTATATATGTATTTTTAATAAAGTCTCTCACTTGCTTCAGAATTTGAGGATGATCTTTTTCCTGGTCAGTCATTTCACGAGAACAATAAATAAAGTAGAAAAGGATGAAATATGTTTTGCATGTTTCTGTGGAAGAACGGAAAACATACTTTGAGAGGTTCAGAAAATTCACTGTACAGAACGAACAGCTTGTATACGCTCTCTGTGCAATTTTTCTTGGCTGGGATATTTAAATGCAATAGCTCCTCCAAAACAAGAAGCCACATTCCTTCTTGTCCAAATCCCTGTCTCTTCTATTGCAAAAAGAAGAAGTTTTTCCTTTCGTTGTTTATAACTCTTATATGGTGGTAGATCCAAGCGATTAAAACACATATGGCTTCTTGGCAACCAAGTGTCTTTGCCAACTTTTTCAATGCAAAACTTTTGAGGCCCATGACTTCCTATGAGCTCAGCAAATCCTCCTAGAGATAAACAGCAGGTTCCAGTGATGAAGTAGCATTCTTACTTCATTGTCTGTCTCTTTCACGAACTGCCAAAACCAAATGATTTGCTTGCTGTTTCTTGTGTAATGTCGATAAACATTATTTCTCTGCCGATCTGCCAAGTCAGCGTCCTGCATGCCATACAACGTAACCTCTAATTCTTTTTCATCGAAGTACTGTAGCCACTGATGAGGAAGAACTTCATTAAAACCATCAAGGAAAGTGTGGTCTATTCTCGTACTCCTCGAGAAAAATGCCATTCTGTCATTAAACCAATATATTCATCTTTGTTCTCCTCAGTCACCAGAATATTGGAAACTCCCAACTTCAGGTCATGTGAAGTAACTGTTCCCCAAATCTCCATGTCAACAGAAAAGTACATTTCTAAGCCACATTCTTCAATGTTGCTATCTCTTATCCAGATAAGGGAGCTATAAAATTCAGTATCAATAGATTCCAAATCCTTAATAGTAAGTTTTTTACTTAACATACGCTTGTAGAATGGTAAAGAGAAACCAGTATCGATAAACTTTCCATAAAATAGTGCCATGGCAATAAAACTACCAATGAAACAGAAGTACGAAAGATGGTCTGGATTAATGGCTGATGCTGGATTTATCTGCAGACAATAGTTGTTCTTCCCCGCATACTCAAATGAGCAATACATTGGGTTCAAAACTTCATGCGAAAGCAAGAAAAACTATCCTCTCACTAGACCACCATAATCAAGTCCTTCTTCTCCTCTAAATATTACATATAAGCGCCTCCTCAAGTCAGCGGGTTTTAATGCCATAAGCTGCTGGAAGGAATCTTCAAACAACGTCTGCTGGGACAGATTGATCTTTACATGACTGGGTAGTGCATTAGACTGGCATAAATAACAGAAGTGAGCAAGTTTCCATCTAAAGCTGCGTTCAAAAGCAATTTGTGGACCACCTTTAGTTACAGGTGACTTCCCATTGCGAGGATCTTTGAATGTTGTTGTTCTTGCATTATGATCAACAAAGTACCTCACACCTTCATGAGTACGTCTAATTTCCCAGCCTTCTGGCGGAGGTTCTTCAATCTGTAAGCCTTGAGATCTTGGATCTTTCCACTGGGTTGTTTCTGTGTTGTGATTCACAAAGTAAACCCTGTCTGTTGAATCCACTGTTTTTTCCCAGCCTGGTGGCAAAGGTCCATAAGGGTCATTTTCTGCAGCTAACATTGAAGCTGAATAGAGGTATCGTTGGTTAAACTGTTGCATAGCTCCCTGCAATTGGTTCTGCTGAGATTGCCACTGTTCAAAATTTTGGACCGATTCCATGGTAGCCCGCTGCCACGTTGTTGTTCTGGTGCTATGATCCACATAATAAACTCTTTCACGATCATCAACTCTTCTTTCCCAGCCTGAAGGTAAAGGTTGTGGTCTCTCCCATGTGATAGTTCGAGTATTATGATCCACATAATAGGTTCTACCATGAGGATCTTTTCTTTGTTTCCACCCTGATGGCAACGTTTCTGTGTTGGCATTCCCAGATTCCTGTCACAAACGACCTATACACCCATCTGGCTGCCTTGATTTGGCTGCTTCAAAAGCAGAACTACTTCCAGAATTAGAGGTGTCAGGGTCTAATACACTTCTAGATTCAGATCCCAATTCTGCACTGGTAGAAGGAATACATTCATTGTTTTCTGAGGAAGTCAGTATTTCTTGAACTGGAGGATCTTCAGTGGTAGTACTAGTGCAATTTGGAGACAAGGCATTTTCTTCAGACACTGCTGGAATACCCGTGACAGAAGCATTATCAGTTGGTGCAAATGAGGATGATTCTCTATTAACAGTGTTATTGGCAGGCTCAGATGTGAGTGGTTTTGGAGGTGATGTATTTTTGGGTCTGGCAGCAACCTGAGATGGAGATGAAGGTATATTGTCTCCATTAACTACATACGAGCAACATGAGTTTTGCACTAGAGTGCTTGTAGGTACATGATTATCTATTCCATTTGTGCCTTCAACAGCCAACCTGGCAGTTGTCCTTGCTGAAGGCTCTCCATGTTCACGTAAGGCATCACCATTTTGCTGTATTTCTATGGTTGGAGATGAGTTACAGTTTGTTATATTTTCTTGCTCAATCACCAGTCCATCAAGCACAACCATCAATTCACCAGTTTGTGCTGTGCCATTCTTGTTTTCCAAGGAAAGTTTCAATTATTCTTTGACTCTTTCCAATTTTCTGTTGTGTTTCAAATCTATCGTTGCATTTCCTAATAAAGCATCTGCTTTTAAAGCATGATGACTCCAAACTCGAAATTCCAACGTAGTCTGTGGCGTAACATTTACAGTTAGCTGTTCATCCCAGTTTGGATTAGAAGAACTACTGGATTTTGCTGTTTTCCTAATTTCTCCATCTACAACTATTTATGTATATATTGCTGTTTCGAACCAGTTCTTTGTTCTTTTAAGTTTGGCGCTAGAAACAGTTACCCGTAACTGCAACCTTCCAGTGTGATTATTACTAGTATCAGACCTTGGTGAAGCAGTGGCCATGTCCCAAAATTCAGCTAAAACTATGTATCAGGAACTGCTAGACACTGGGGATACAAAGATGAGTAAGACATGATTCCTTGTTTCAAGGAGTTGACAACGCCGGCGCGAAGCCGTCGGCTCCCGGCAGCGGGGCGGCCACGGCAGCGGCAACTCCTCCTGCAGAGGGCGCCCTCGCCCTTCCGCGCCCAAGATCACCGGCTCGTGGCAGGCGCGGCGGCTGCAGCCACTCAGAGCCCGCACGCAGAGCTCGCAGACACCTGACTCTCCCCACCGCCCCCCAACCCTGGCCCTGATTTACATTTTTCTGATAATTAGCGATGCTGTGTTTGTGGTCCACTTGTATGTCACACTATTCCATCTGTACTTAAATGAGCTCCTGACGTAAGGAATAGGCACAATTCCTCTTTTACCTGCAGAGTATCAAAGGCTTTGGGATTCATGATGTTTTCCTATAAATTGTTACAGAAACAAGTTCTGCTCTGGGCAACATGGAAGACTAGCTTGTATATTTTTATACGAATGAAAATTTATATCAAATCATTATGCATTTAAATTCCACTGGAAGCCAGGCGCGGTGGTTCACACCTATAATCTCAGCACTTTAGGTGGCTGAGGCGGGAGGATTACTTGAGCCTCCCTAGTAGCTGGATTACAGGCACCTGCCACCTCATCTGGCTAATTTTTGTATTTTTAGTAGAGACAGGATTTCGCCATGTTGACTAGGCTTGTCTCAAACTCCTGACCTCAGGTGATCCGCCTGCCTTGGCCTCCCAACGTGCTAGGATTACAGGCGCGACCCACTGCACCCGGCCTATTTATTTATTTTTGAGACAGGGTCTTACTCTGTCACCCAAGCTGGAAGTGCCGTAGTGCAATTACCGTTCAGCGCAGCCTCAAACTCCGGGGCTCAAGTAATGCTCCCACCTCTGCCTTCTGAGTAGCTGGGACTATAGACTTGCACCCCTACACCTGGCTAATTTTTGTAGAGATGGGCTTTCTCTATGTTGCTGAGGCTGGTCTTGAAATATATTACTAGGAATGAAAAGAGAGTGGGTTTTGATTTCATTTTCTCTGATCTAAGACGTGACCACTGAACCATTGGCATTGATCATCATATCCATTGCATAGCAGTTGATAAGTAAGTGGTGTGTGAGTCTAACTCACATTGATAAACACTTGTCTTATAATTTCCAAACAGAGTAGTGGGCCCTAAGAAATGCATTTTCCACTCTGCTCAGTGTTTTTCATAAAATATTGTAATTAAAGCTTAACTATCAACATAGAGAAGGGGATCTATTGTGGTCACGTAAGAGCAGATGCAGAAAATATTTACTCACGGAGTCAGAAATTAAGACTGACATATCTGGAAATGAGACAAGGGCTGGGTGGAGTTAATCAGGCCATTTTATTTGTAGCTGTTGTCATGGTGTAAGTGTAAATTTGTGGCCCTATGTGCTACTAACAGTGAGCTATGCTTACAAATAAAAAAATTAATAACTTCAAATACGCAGTATACTTTCTATAAATCCTACCAGTGGTGTTCCAAGAAATAACAAGTGTAGCAAGAAAGTAAGTCCTTAGATTGGCATTTTCCATGTGATTCTGTGTAGTGCTATTAATCTTGCTACAAGATTTGAATGTCATGTTGCTTAAATATAAATCATTAATGTTCATTGGTGTTTATCAGAGTTTGAATATTTGCTATAGGATTTACTTATTTGTAAGTGCTTTAAAATGTATTACTTTTTATTTATTAAACCATTTTTAGCTATTCATAATAGGAAGAACAGAGTATGAATAATGTTGGAAGCATTTTACAAATCATTTGTCATTTTGAGGAGTTTCAAGAAATCTTGAGTTCCAATGTCGTCGCCTTCTTCTCCTTCTCCTTCTCCTTCTCCTTCTCCTTTCTTCTTCTTCTTCTTCTTCTTCTTCTTCTTCTTCTTCTTCTTCTTCTTCTTCTTCTTCTTCTTCTTCTTCTTCTTCTTCTTCTTCTT
>NW_012100666.1:0-28686 GCF_000951045.1 Mandrillus leucophaeus | reverse complement strand
CTTCTTCTTCTTCTTCTTCTTCTTCTTCTTCTTCTTCTTCTTCTTCTTCTTCTTCTTCTTCTTCTTCTTCTTCTTCTTCTTCTTCCTCTCCTCCTCCTCCTCCTCCTCCTCCTCCTCTTTCAGACAGGGTCTCACTCTGTTGCCCAGGCTGGAGTGCAGTGGTGCCATCTTGGCTCATTGCAACCTCCGCCTCCCAGGTTCAAGTGATTCTCCTGCCTCAGCCTCCCGAGTAGCTGGGATTACAGGAACCTGCCACCACACCTGGCTAATTTTTGTAATTTTAGTAGAGACAGGGTTTTACCATGTTGGCCAGGAGGGTCTTGAGCCCCTGACCTCAGGTGATCCTGCCTGGGCCTCCAAAACTGTTGGGATTACAGGCGTCAGCTACCGTGCCCTGCCCAATGTCTTATTCTTGCATCCAGAAGGGTAACATTTTTCAGACATTTGGAAACATTATTCTCAGTGTCTGCTAAACACAGAATCTTCTGAATGCTAGTTTATTATTTTTTTATAGGAAAAAGGGAGAACCATGTGACAATATTGGGTAAATTCTGTAATTGGGCTTAGTATTTATTGTAAATGAACACAATGGAATTCCAATTTATAAGTTACTTGCAAAGTCTACTGGATTCTCATTACCTCTTGGTGAACTGATGGAACTGAGTGGCCATGTGGTGTACAGTATGTGAAAATGGTGAAGCACTGCCTCCTGTAAGGTACTGCATGAAGCAGTCCATTTCCTCCACATTTGAACCGAAGTTGTCTTGATTTTTCTACCAGAGGAAAACAAACTATTAAAAAAAAGAGAGAGACTGAACACAAACTAAAACCATAGGACTGAAAAAGTCTTTAAGAAAGAAATAAAATGATCTTATACTCAAGGATCATTGACTTTTACTAAATCACAAGATCCTACTGACAAGGCCTAGAATATGTATTTTGAATCTGTCTTTTCCTACCACTCCACTGCCAGCACTATTTTTCCACTGAACCACTGTAGTTAAACCCTAGTCTCTCTTTTTTTTTTTTTTTTTTTTGGAGGTGGGGTCTTTTTCTGTTGTGCAGGTTGGAGTACAGTGGCACAATTATGGCTCACTGCAACCTCTAAACTCCTAGGCTCAAGTGCTCCTCCCTCCTAGGCCCACCAAAATGCTGGGATTACAAGTGTGAGCCACTGAGTCCAGCCCCTAGTGTCTATTCTAGACCTCCAACTCCAATCCATCAGCTGCAGTGCTAGGACACATTGTGTCATCTAATAAGTGGCAAATCTGATCAAATCATGTCTATGTTTAAAACTCCTTGCGTTGCTGATCACGTCTATGTTTAAAACTTCTTGCGTTGCTGTGTCTTTTTTTTCTTTTTCTTTTTCTTTTTGAGACAGGGTCTTTCTCTGTCACCCAGGCTGGAGTGCAGTGGTACGACCTTGGCTCACTGCAACCTCTGCCTCCTGGGCTTAGGTGATCCTCCCAAGTAGCTGGGACTACAGGTGCACGCCACCACACTCGGCTAATTTTTCTACTTTTAGTAGAGACTGGATTTTGCTATGTTGCCTAGGCTGGTCTTGAACTCTGGGCTCAAGTGATCCCACGACTCAGCCTCCCAAAGTACTGGGATTACAGGTGTGAGCCACGGTGCCTAGCCTTCTCATTTCTCATTTTATTTTGTTTTATTTTATTTTATTTTGAGACAGAGTCTTGCTCTGTCACCCAGGCTGGAGTGCAGTGGTGCGATCTCCACTCACTGCAACCTCCGCCTCCCAGGTTCAAGCAATTCTCCTGCCTCAGCCTCCCACGTAGCTGGGACTACAGGCGCCTGCCAATACGCCTGGCTAATTTTTTGTAATTTTAGTGGAGACAGAGTTTCACCGTGTTAGCCACGACTTCTCATTTCTTAAGGAATGAAACTCAAACATGTTAGGATGGCATGACAGGCACTTCCTGATCTGACTCAACACCATTGGCTAAGCCTGAAATGCTTGATCCCTCAATCCCATCCAACTGACCTCTGGGTTATTCATTTAATGCTACTCAGGAGCTTTTTTATGCTGCGCACCCCCCACTAGCCGGGCACAACTGGTCACGCTGCTCTGTGTTCCTCTCTGCCTCACATAGGCTTTTACTATTGCATTTACCAAATAGAATTCTAGTTCTTTGCAAATATATATGTGTGTTCTCTATTATATTATGTACGTCTTGATGGCAAGGCCTATTTTAACTTTGCATTCCCATCTTCTAGATGAATAGAATCCCATGATGAATAGGAGGTGCTCAATAACTTGTTTAATTGAACTGATTTGGTATGACTGAAGAGGTACAAAATCTAACAATTTTGTTTCTGTTGTGTAAGAAGCTGTCTCTCTGCAATGTTTTAAAGAAACTACTTTCTACTGGTAACATTATATTGCTAGAAGTTAACCAGAGGCACAGATAAATTATTTGCAAAGGCATAATTGCTCTTATTTCTCTTAGGATTAAAATGAACACCATGATAATGGTAATAAAAATATCTGCAAACACAAGCAAACCTCCAAGCTGCGGCCCGATAATCTTTTGATAACAAGCGGTATGCTGGAGGGTCTTCAGTGTTTCATGTTGCCCTTCCAAGAGATTGCAGTGTGATTATTTTCTTCATAATCAGACTCAGTTCTATTCCCACAGCATATATGCCGACATAATCTTTCTTTTCCTTTCCTTTCCTTTTCTTTTCCCTTCCTTCCTTCCTTCCTTCTCTCTCTCTTTCTTTCTTTCCTCTTTTTTTTCCTCTCTTTTTTTTTTAAATAGGGTCTCACTCTGTCACCCAGACTGACATGCTCATGGCTTACTGCAACCTTGACCTCCTAGGCTCAAGCAATCTTCCCACCTCAGCCTCCCTAGTAGCCGGGACTACAGATGCCTGCCACCATACTCAGATAATTTTTGTATTTTTTGTAGAAGCAGGGTTTCACCATGTTGCCCAGACTGATCTTGGACTCCTGAACTCAAGCAATCCACCTGCCTTGACTTCCCAAATGCCTGAGTTACAGGTGTGAGCCTACATGCTTGGCCTTGTCTATATAATTTTCTAAGAGTTTTAAATACTTTCTTTTCACAGTCATAGGGAAATGGAAATTAAACTACAATGGGATATACTACACACTCACCAAATGGCTAAAGTTAAAATATTTGTTTATAGTTTTCATCTGTTCCATGTTAAATTATTGCTTGTATGTTAATAAATTGTGCTTAATTTGTCTCCCTTTTTCTTAAATACTACCTATATAGATGTCATGCCATTTCTCCTCCTCCTCTTCCTTCTACTCCTCCTCTTCTCTTCTTCTTTTCCTCTTCCTCATCCTTTTCTTCCTTCTTCTTCTCCTCCTTCTCTTCTTCTTTTCCTCTTCCTCTTCCTCCTCCTCCTGTCTTTGTTTGAGTTAGAGGTTTCTAGATCATCTATTTGCAAGAATTTCCTGTAGGGGTCAGAATAACAATCTATGCTGAGAAATTTTTGTTTTTCTAATGCTTTATCTTTCTTTTCCACAGTCAGAAAATCAACTGGCCTTCTTCAATTTTATTTTCATGATTCTTTACGAGGCTTGGCTCTTTGCATTTATGTACTTAACTGGTTCCAGAGGGACCTTCTGTCACATCCAGTCCTGTTCATGGGCCCTCTTTGTTGGACAAAGGGTGTGGATTTTGCCCTCAAGAGGAATTGCTCACATGTAGAAAGTATATGTTTTAGTGTTTGTGTTTTATGACTAATGGGTTCTCTCTTCTGAACCTCCCTTCCTTTGTGTATCCCAAGTGATAACCGTTTTTGACATCTGAATTTAGCAGTTTGGGTATAAAAAGCCACAAGAGCATTGCAGGTGTGTTTAAGAACAGGATGTACCAAAAAGTTTTAGAAGTGGAAGTTCTGAGAAATCAACAGTAACTATGCACTCCCAAAAGAATGTGGCCTCATCCTCAGTGAGACTGCTATAACTGAAGACAGCAGGTGCAAGGAGAGAGTTGAAGATAGAAGGGTTAGAATGTGTTTGGGTGAGGAGGCAACCAGAAGTGACAGATTCAAGAAAAGAGCACTTATAAGTTAGTGGAAGTTGGGAACAGGATCCGTTGATGAAGGTTGCTTCTTCACTGGAGGTGGTGAAGGAACTGTAGAAGTGTGGAACAAATCGCAGGAGCTTTTGTGAGGAAGTTAAGATCTGAAATTCAGGTGAGGCCTGTTACCTGAAGTGAGCTCTTGAGCTGAGAAACTGGAAAAGTTACTCCTTCCCTCACTTCAAGAGATCCTTCTTTTAGCTGAAAAAATGTCAACTCCTTCAAATATGATTGACAAAGTAATTGTGTAACTAGAACATCCAAAGAAAGATATTCTAGGAAATTAAAAGGACAAAAAAGGAACTAAAAATAGACACAAAACTTCCCTGAGGACTAAGAATACTTGCTAATAAAATATTGCTCCAAAGCAGAGAAAAATTGTAACATAATATTTCAACATGCATAAAGAAGAAAATATGATGTAATTGCAGTAAGGGAGGAAAACAAACACAAAAGATCTCACGGAAAACATGTCCAAAGAAAGAAAAAAGAAAAAAAGAAAGGTGATGGCCAGTCAACAGAAGGTAATGGTCAGTCAATACAATGATATGAAATGGCAATTGGTAAAATTTAGGAAAGAAATTGGAGAAATAGATAGAATCATTTCATAAGGAAAGACTAAATTACAAGGGGCATATAGGAAAATAGACACCACAGAAAGCAAGCAAGACAGAGCATGCACATGGGAAAAGTGAAGGAAATGAAAGAGAAGCAAAAGTAATTTTTAAAGAGAGAAAGTGAAAGTTATAAAAGACAATAAATGATCTAAAATATTGGTGATTGTAGTTTCTCCAGAGAAAAGCCAAAAGAATAGAAAACAAACATTAGAAAGTATTCTTGAAGATTTGAATTTTTATATTAGATGCTATATCTAAGATCTGACAAATCTGTCCCAGAATTATGAATATCAAAGCTAGTAACATTGGTTAGTAGATATATCCTACTAATACATATCTTACGAACACTAGACATGTCCTAATAATATTAGTAACAAACTTTGGGCATCTGGGCAAAAAACATTGTGTCTTTTTTAAAGGAATGAAGCCAGGATGGCACAGCTATAGTCAATGCTAATGGAAATGGAAAATTTGAGACAAGGATTTAAAATCCAACCAAGCTGTTCTTCAAGTGTCAAGGCTACAGGCAAACTTTTTTTTTCCTTTTCTTTTTTTGAGACAGTGTCTTGCACTGTCTCCCAGGCTGGAGTGCAATGGCACAATCTTGGTTCGCTGCAACCTCCACCTCCCTGGTTCAAGCAATTCTCCTACCTCAGCCTCCAGAGTAGCTGGGATTACAGGCGTCCGCCACCATGTTCAGTTAATCTTTTTTTTTTTTTTTTTAGTAGAGACAGAGTTTTACTATGTTGGCCAGGCTGGTCTCGAACTCTTGACCTCGTGATCTGCCCACCTCGGCCTCGCAAAGTGCTGGGTTTACAGGCAGGAGCCACCGCACCCAGCCACAGAGAAACATTTCTACAAATTCAAGGACTCAGGAAATATTGTTCACATTAGATCTTACTGAATCATCTCCCAGAGTATAAGATTCACCCAACAATAAGATGATCAGAGTAACCTCAGCAAAAGGACTGAGATGAACATTGAATATATGAGGGGTCTTCAAAAAATTTATGGAAAATGCATATTACAGAAAACTATCCATGGATTTCAATATGATTTTGCACCGAAATAAACTTGCATTAACATCTCTGAACAGGATCTTAGTTTGAGGCACTAACACATCAGTTTAAAAAGAACCCCTACCAGAGTAACATGGATTCTGCTACACTTGAAGCAAGAAAAAACATCAAATTTATGATCAGATTTGGTAAATAATGGTGACATGATTCTTGCTTTACAAAAAGTTTATGCCGGGCGTGGTGGCTCACGCCTATAATCCCAGCACTTTGGGAGGCTGAGGAGGGAGGATCACAAGGTCAGAAGTTCGAGACCATCCTGGCCAACATAGTGAAACCCCATCTCTACTAAAAATACAAAAAATTTAGCTGGGCGAGGCGGCGGGCGCCTGTAGTCCCAGCTACTCGGGAGGCTGAGGAAGGAGAATGCCGGGAACCCGGGAGGCGGAGCTTGCAGTGAGCCGAGATCGCACCACTGCACTCCAGCCTGGGAGACAGAGCAAGACTCCGTCTCAAAAATAAATAAATACATAAAAAGTTTATGAGGACAATGACCCAAATAAATTTGCAGTTTATGAATAGATAACTTGATATAAGAAGGGATGAGATGAAATTAAGGATGAAGCCCAATAGTGGCAGAACATCCACACCAACCGTCAAGGAGAAAGTTTGTGTTCTAATTAAAGAGGACCAATGATTAACTGCAGAAAGAACTGCCGACACCACGGACATCTCGATTGGCTTATCTTACACAGTTGATTGACAAATTAAACAGACTTTCCACCCAATGGATACCAAACCCTTGCACCCAGATCAGCTGTAGATAAGAGCAGGCCTTTCAATGGAAATTTTGAACAAGTAAGGTCAAGATCCTGAAGTGTTTCTTTGCAGAATTGTAACATGACATAAAATTTGACTCTACCAATATGATCCTGAAGACAAAGCAATATCAAAGCAATGGCTACCAAGAAGTGGATGTGGTCCAGTCACACAAAAACAGACTGGTCAAGAGTAAAGGTCATGACAAACATTTTTTTGGGATGCTCAAGGCATTTCACTTGTGAATCTTCTGGAGAGCCAAAGAAAGAGAACATCTGCTTATTATGACAGTGTTTTAAGGATGATAGCCAAAGCTTTAGCAGACAGATGCCCAGGAAAGCTTCACCTGAGAGTCGTTCTCCACCACAACAATATTCCTGCTCATTCCTGTCATCAAACAAGGGCAATTATGTGAGACTCTTGATGGGAAATTATTAGGCAAATACACCTTACTATCCTTTATTTGGCTTTGACTACTTTTTGTTTTGTAGTCTTAAGAAATCTTTAGGGCCGGGTATGGTGCCTCACGCCTGTAATCTCAGCACTTTGGGAGGCCGAGATGGGCAGATCACGAGGTCAGGAGTTCGAGACCAGCCTGGCCAACATGGTGAAATCCTGTTTCTACTAAAAATGCAAAAATTAACTAGGCGTGGTGGCAGGTGCCTGTGATCTCAGCTACTCGGGAGGCTGAGGCAGGAGAATCATTCGAACTTGGGAGGCGGAGATTGCAGTAAGCCAAGATCACGCCGCTGCACTCCAGCCTGGGTGACATGAGCGAAACTCTGTCTCAACAACAACAAGAAGCAACAACAAAAACAAAAGAAGTTTTTAAAGGGCACCCATTCTTCTTCAGTTAATAACATAAAACAAACAAACAAACAAAGAAACGCCAAACACTGCGTGGTTAAATTCCCAGGGCTGTCAGTTCTTTGGGGACAGATTAGATGGCTGGTATCATTGCTTGTAATTTGAGTGTCTTGGATTTGATGGGGCTTATGTTGAGAAATAGAAAATAAAGTTTATAGTTTATATTTTTATTTCCATTTTTCATGAGCTTTCTGAAGTCCCCTTATACCTATAAATAGAAGTAGGACTAAAACAAGGTCTAATGTAAAGTTTGGAAAATACAATGTAAATATGAACATTGTATTATATAAACTTTCAGACTATAGAGTCTTTTTTACATTGTAGTTTTTATGATTTTTTAAGCTAGTGTCTGTCTTTATAATGAGAAATTTATATAGTACCCTTAACCCCTTTTGTTTCAGAGAGCCTCCATTGATTTCTACTAGCATCACATGAATTACCTTGTAACTTCTTCCTCCTCACCTTTCTCCCTAGCTTTCCCTACTCAATTTTAGTCATCAAAATTATTATTTGTTATTGGTTGAATTGTATTCTCACAAAATTCATATATTGAAGTCCAGCACCTCAGAATGTAACAGTATTTGGAGATAGGGCCTTTCGAGCGGTAATTAAGTTAAAAAGAGCTCTTTAGGGTGACCCCTAAACCAACCTGACTGGAGTCCTTATAAGAAGAGGAAATCTGGACACGAGGAGGGACACCAGAAATGTGTGCGTGCACACACAATGCAAAGGCCGTGTGAGGACACAGTGAGAAGGCAGCCCTCTGCAAGCCAAGGAGATGCTGCAGGAAATACCAAACCTGCTGACACCTGACTTGTAGCTTCTAGAACTGCGAGAAAGCCACCCAAACTGCGCTATTTTGTTACAGCAGTCCCAGAAGACTAATCCATTTGGTCTTAGTGTTTACCTGTATGTTCTGTACTCTTAATACTGTGCATACAGAATAAAAATAACGTAGAGTAATGTGACAAAATACACCTGAATATCTGTCATACTGGCAAGTACAAATATGCTTCATTTACCGTTTATAAAATTACACCAAAAGTAAAATACCATTCTGACTAAAAGTGTAAAAAGATGAGTGAATGAAAGGTTAGGATTTCTGTATCAAAGAAAGCACTATACTAGGCAAAGAAGGTTCCCATTGGGAAGGGAAAGAGGAAAGACTATAATAAATCCACAATAAAATATAATAGTCATCGATACCTGTTTAATTGACAGTGACTATTTCCACATATTCCAATGTTGACAGATGACCTCCCTGTGCTTCACCACATCCATCCTACTCCTGTGGTTTTCTGCCCCAGTTCTGCTGATAGCAGTTGCTTTCAGTGCATCTGTAATGTGAGTTTGCAGGATTTTTTTCTGTCTCTTAGTTTCATAAAAGTTATGTTTTGTGAATATTTGTTTTCAGTGTTGTCTCTTTTAAAAGTTGAGTTATTTCGGGAGGAGTAGAAATATTCAGCACCAAGCAGATGACACAAGCCTACCAGAAGCTTTCTTTATATTTAGTTTTGTTGTATTGGCAAGATTTCCAGGATAAAATTAAACAAAGTAGTCATAACAGGAATCTTTGCCTTGTTCCAGACTTCGATGAGAATACCTTTAAAATTTCACCACATGTGGTGTAGGTTCTTGATAAGGATTCTTTATTAGGCTCAAGTCTCCGTCTATTTCTAGCTTGCTAAACTTTAAAAAATCATAAATGAAGCTGGGCGCGGTGGCTTATACCTGTAATCCCAGCACTTTGGGAGGCTGAGGCGGGCAGATCACTTGAGGTTAGGAGTTCGAGACCAGCCTGGCCAACATGGTGAAACCCTGTCTCTACTAAAAATACAATTAGCCGGGCGTGCTGGTGGGCGCCTGTAATCCTAGCTACTCAGTAGGCTGAGGCAAGAGAATCGCTTTAACCCAGGAGGCAGAGGTTGCAGTGAGCCGAGGTCATGCCATTCTACTCCAACCTGGGTGACAGAGCGTGACTCTGTCTCAAAATAAATAAATAAATAAATAAATAAATAAATAAATAAATTAGATTGTGATTATTAAATGACTACATATAAGACTCTCTCCAATAATCTCGCAATGTTATGAATTGCTGAAACTTCTATTCTTGAGTTATATTTTATTTATCAAAATGGACTGATCTTTATATACTGCTACACTTCTCTTTGTATTTAATTTGATTTTTGCATTGTAGTATTTGTATTTACTAGTTTTACTTCTGTCCTTTTTGGGTTTTTATTTCAATCAATAATAACCTTATAGAAAAAGCGTGTGACTTGGCAGACAAGGAAGATGGTGGTAGGAGACAGGGCTGATGTGCAGCTTCCACTTGGATGGACAGAACAGTGTGTGGACACTCCCACCATGGACATCTGCTCCAGGAACCACTTCAGGAGTGTACCAGGGAAACCAAAGTAATTCACAGATCCTTTGAAAGAAGCTGCAGGCTGCTGCAAATTCTTCAAGACAGGTGAAAAACTGAGTTGCCGAAGTGTGAGGTGGGGGAAAACCTGCCTTCAAACACATGTCCCCACTGGGGAACTCATAAATCCAGATTACTGGAGAAGAATTTAACTTTACCTAGAGCTGAAATGGATTTAGAATGAAATATAAAAGTAGAAGCACAGTGGGAAGGGCCTTGTAGGCACTCCCTGTCTCCAGCTCGAACCCAGGGGAACTATCCCTGGCTGCTGGGGAAGGCAGCCAGCAGAATTTGGGGGCGGTCACAGGGTGAAAGAAGCTTCCAACTGAAATTTGTAATAATTCTGACTGGGTGCAAACTCTCTTGAGCAGAATCTGGGGTGAACGGGAACTGATGGAGAAAGGAGAGCAGGAGTCATCACCGACAGTGTGGGCAAATGAGGAGGGGTGTGGCCTGAAAGCCCGTGCTTGCTTTCTCAGTGGGGAAACTTACAGCCTGGGGCTAGGTCTGAGTCCCACGTGCAGGCTTCCTGGAGATACACTTGACACTGTTAGCGGGACACTGCAGGAGGGAAACCGGCCTCACCAACTGTGTAGGAAGTGGGTATGGCCTGTTGTTACTGGCTTTCCCCCACTTCCCTGGTGACAGAGGCAGCTATAATCCCCTCTGGAACATAACACCATTGTCCCAAGAACCATTCCCCAGCTCCCAAAGTGGTATGGCAAGCCCTGCCCGAGGATGGTCTGAGCTCAGACCAGTCCACCCCTGCCCCAACTTTATGGTATTTCTCTATTCACCCTGGTAGCCAGTCACAAGAGACATAAACTCTTGAGAGCTTTACGACCCACCCATCACCTGAGAAACCCAAATACTTATCCTGGTCAACTTAGGGCAAGCTTATACCCCCTTTCTACTATCAAGAGCTGGTGCTCTCTCAAAAGTGCCACCTCCTGGCTGGAGGCCAACGAACTCGGGACATTACAGCAACTCGTGACAGAATAACCCTGCTCCAAATAAGGATTAAACAACAGCTAATTCCACAGTCTGCAACATCCTGCATAACCAGTGGCCCTGAGTCTGTCCACGTGACAACTTCACTGTTAGCATTACCAGCATTGGAGAAAGCCAGCACACTAAACCTATCTACAACCAAGCACTCTGAGCCTACTTCTCTCCCCTGCCACCTCCACCAGAGTGGGTGCTGGTATCCATGGCTGGGAGACTGATATGGTTTGGCTCTGTGTCCCCACCCAAATCTCCTGTCAAATTGTTATCCCCACATATCAGGGGAGGGGCCTGGCGGGAGATGATTGGATCATGAAAGCGGATTTTCCCCTTGCTGTTCTCATGCCAGTGAGTACATTCTCATGAGATCTGATGGTTTAAATGTGTATGACACTTCCCGTTTGCTCTCTCTCTCTCTCTCTCCTGCTCTACCATAGTAAGATGTGCTTGCTTCCCCTTCACCTTCTGCCATGATTGTAAGTTTCCTGAGGCCTCCCAGCCATGCTTCTATATACCCTACAGCACTGTGAGTCAACTAAATCTCTTTTCTTTCCTTTTCTTCAGACACAGTCTTGCTCTGTCACCCAGGCTGGAGTGCAGTAGCACAACCTCAGCTCACTGCAACCTCCACCTCCCAGGTTCAAGTCTGTTAAGTAGCTGCGATTATAGGTGTATGCCACCATGCCTGGCTAATTTTTGTATTTTTAGTAGAGATGGGGTTTCATCATGTTGGCCAGGCTGGTCTTGAACTCCTGACCTAAAGTGATCTGCCTGCCTCAGCCTCCCAAAGTGCTAAGATTACAGGCATGATCCACCACACCTGCCCTAAACCTCTTTTCTTCATAAATTACCCAGTCTTGGGTAGTTCTTTATCGCAGTGTAAAAATAGACTGATACTGAGACCTGAAGACAGGTTCCCAACTGGATTTGTTAGGCTTATTCATATGTATTCTTATTTGTGGGCATTATAAGATTTTTTAAAAACCATTTTCCCATTTATTGTTGTTACATATGGAAGATTTGTTTGTAGCTGTTTATCCTATATCCAGCAACTTTACTAAACTTTCCTGTAAGTTGTAATAGTTTCTCAGTTCTACTTATGTTAAATAAATCAGTCTTTTTGCAAACAAATATAAACTTCTTTAGCTTTTCTACTGCATTATCTAGAATAGTGGTTCTCAAGAGTAATTCTCAAAAGTGGATTTTACCTTTCAAGAGACATTTGGCAATATCTGGAGACTTTTTTTGGTTGTCACACTGGGGGAGGTACTATCTGGTAGGTAAAGGCCAGGGATACTAGTGAACATCTTACGATATAACAGGACATCGTCCCACAACGAACAGTCAACTGGCTCAAATTGTCAGTAGTGCTGAGGTTGAGAAACTCTGCTTGAGAACTTCCAGAAAACATTCAATGGAATTAGAATAAAGCAATCTTGTTTTACTCCTGATTTTAATGTGAATGTCTAACATTCATTAATAAGTATAAAATTAGATATAAATTAGTGTGGTAGTAATAAGTATAAAAGTGAGATATTTATTCAAGAGTACTTTGTAAACTAGTAATTATTCAATGGTGACAGAAGCTCACCATGGCACTAATTCTCAGGAAAGGTAAGTTGCAGAAAGGTGTGAAGAGGGAGGTGAAAGTGTTAATTACATGGCTGACTTTCACCTGAAGACACGCCCTTTGCCACTAGAATTACTAAGGCATAAGAATTATACAAGGTTGGTTAATATCAGCCAGGCTACTTTGGGCCTGCAGGTAGAGGAAACCCATGATATTGATAGTGAATGTCTGCCCTAGGTTGCAAGCTTCTATAAGCTTTTTAAATTGTTGTATATCTAAACAGTCCTATTCTTCCCATACTTGTTATGATTCACCTAACTTACCAGCGTGTAAAGATGTTTTCCATTTGCTTTTTGCTGCTAGTATTGAGAAAGCTCATATTAATTCGTCAGACTTACATTCTTTGTAAGTAATATCTTTTATGGAGAACTTTCTCATTGTTGATGCTCTAAAATTATACTACAGTGAGTTTAATATTTTGTCAGTTTCTCTTTCTTGCTGAAGCTTCAATTAGATGTTTTTGTTGGAACTCCATTTTATAACATTTTAAATACCATTTTTAAATTCTTTTGGCTGACAATTTCTGAGATTACTTCTAGGTCACTTGTTTGATTAGCTGTGTTTATTTGAATATTCGGTCCATTTGTTAACTTGATTTTTTCCAAGATATCTACTAGGTCTATTCTTAGAACCACTTGTTTCTATTTCAAACAAGATACTCCTTTCTGTCTAAATATATTCAATCTTTTAAGATTCTGCCTCTGTAATCCCAGCACTTTGGATGGCCAAGGAGGCGAATCACCTGAGGTCAGAATTTCGAGACCAGACTGGCTAACATGGTGAAACTCTGTCTCTATTAAAAATACAAAATTAGCTGGGTGTGGTGGTGCACACCTCTAATCCCAGCTACTCAGGAGGCTGAGGCAGGAGAATCGCTTGAACCCGGGAGGCAGAGGTTGCAGTGAGTCAAGGTCATGCCATTGTACTCCAGCATGGGCGACAGAGTGAGCCTTCGTCTCCTGTAGAAAAACATTCTGCCTCAATTCTAGTGATGTGTTTTCTTATTGGAAATGCTTCTGTTATGTATTGGCTTTCCTCAAGTTTAAGTAGAAGCACTATTTATTACTAACATAATACAAAATTTGAGCATGTGCTATTCTAGACACTTCATATTCATTAATATACTCATCCTTTTGTTAAGTTTATAAAGTACCATTAACCCCATGTAATGATTAATACTGAGTGTCAACTTGATTGGATTGAAGGATACAAAGTATTGATCCTGGGTGTGTCTGTGAGGGTGTTGCCAAAGGAAATTAACATTTGAGTCAGTGGGCTGGGAAAGGCAGACCCACCCTTAATCTGGGTGGGCACAATCTAATCAGTTGCCAGCTCAGCTAGAATATAAGCAGAAAGAAAAATGTGAAAAGAGACTGGCCTAGCCTCCCAGCCTACATCTTTCTCCCATGCTGCATGTTTCCTGCCCTTGAACATCAGACTCCAAGTTCTTTAGTTCTGGAATTCGTACTGGCTCTTCTTGCTCCTCAGCCCGCAGATGGCCTATCGTGGGACTTTGTGATTGTGTGAGTTAGTACTTAATAAACTCCCCTTTATACATATGTCTATTCCATTAATTCTGTCCCTTTAGAGAACACTGACTAATACAGATTTTGGTACGGAGATGGGGTAGTTCTAGAGGAACAGAATATTAAGGATGAAGTTCTTTCATTGCTTTGGGGTTTCTGGAGTTGGCTGGTTAGACCCCAGAATGCTAAGGACTCTGCTTCTAATAGTAAGGAGAACACTGATAGTCCTTGGCAGGAACTGTTTAGAGAGTTATACAAAATAAATGCATTTGACACTCCTGATTCATTACTCGTGAGAGGCATGGAGTTTAGTGACTCTATACATAATACCTTTGACCATATGTGGAGAACCAAGGAACATAATGAAGCTGGTTGGTTGCTCCTAAGTTCAGTGGACAAAGTGATTAAAGAAAATGAACTCAGGAATTCTATATCCCGGCTTCAGAAGCAGATACTGAGCCTCAAATCTGCTAAGATTGCCCAAGTGAGAGTCTTATCTACTGTAGAGAAAGAGCTAAAATTCTGGACAGAGACACAAGCTCTTATCATGTGAATGGCTGACCTGCAATGAAAGGTACATGCCTAGCCTTGCCAGGTGCCTACTGTTAAAGTGAGGGTATTTATTGGGAAAGAATGGGACCCTGCAATTTGGAATGGGGATGTGTGGGAGGACCCTGATGAAGCTGGGGATACTGAGCTTGTAACCTCGAGTGAAACTTTTTTGCCAGAAGAAACAGCTTCCCCATTCCCAGTAGTGGCAACATCCCCTCCCCAACCCATGCTGCCATTAGCCTTTCCGCTTTTGTCTGAGGAGATAAACCCTGCGCTGCCTGAGGCAACAGTGGTGGCCTCTGCTGAGGCAGTTGCCAGGCAAGATAATGTTGATTCTCCTCAGGAGCCATTCCCAACACCCCTGTTTGCTTCCAAACCTATAACTAAAGTCCTGGCAGGCCGCTAGAGGTGAGGTTGAGAGTGTGACCCATGAGAAGGTGTACTACACTTGAAAAGCGCTGCTTGAATTTTCCAATTTATATAAACAAATCTGGAGAACAGGCATGGGAATGGATATTAAAGGTATGGGATAATGCTGGAAGGAACATAGAGTTGGATCAGGCTAAATTTATTAATTTGGGCCCACTAAGTAGGGACTTTGTGCTTAATGTTGCAGCTCAGGGAGTTAAAAGAGGTTCTAATAGCTTATTTGCTTGGTTAGCTGAAGTGTGGATTAAAAGATGGCCTGCTGTGAGTGAGCTGGAATTGCCTGATCCCCCTTGGGTTAATGTACAGGAAGGGATCCAAAGGTTTAGGGAGATTAGGGTGGTAGAGTGGATTAGTCGCTTTAGACCTACTCATCGCAACTGGGAGGGTCCAGCAGATATACCCTTGACTAATGCCTTGCAAAATAGATTTGCGAGGGCAGCACCTGCATCTTTGAAAAGCCCTGTAATTGCTCTTTTCTTTATGTCATATCTAACAGTGGGAACCACAGTCCCTCAACTACAAAATTTAAATACAATGAGAATAATTGGATCCTGAGGTGGCAGGTGGTGGCACTAAACTGTCAAAGGCAAGGTGGGCGTAGCTACTGTAATGCACAACACAGGCAAAGCGGCAATCAGAATAGTCTGATTGTACAGAGCTCAGGCACTGGCTAATTAATCACGCTGTTCCTAGAAGTGAAACTCATAGGAAGCTTACTGCATTCCTATTTAATGTATGCAAGCAAAAATCTTCTAGGTTGAATGGACAAAAGACTAATTTGAATTATGAAAACAGAATCACAACCCCTCAATCAATTTCCAGACTTGAGCCAGTTTATGGACCTGGAATCCCTTAAATGAAGGGGAAGCCGGGTGCCCTTGAGGAAGGACTCCACTACATTACTGACAATTTATGGAGTGAATCTTTCTCCCTTCCCTCCCAAGGAGACTTACAGCCTTTTACCAGGGTAACTGTGCACTGGGAAAAGGGAAGTGATCAGACATTTTGGAGACTACTGGACACTGGCTCTGAGCTGACGTTGATTCCGGGGGACCCAAAACGTCATTGTGGTCCTCCAGTAAAAGTCAGTCAGGTAATTAATGGAGTTTTAGCTCAGGTCTGACTTACAGTGGGTCCAGAGGGTCCCCAGACTCATCCTGTGGTCATTTCCCCAGTGTCAGAGTGCATAATTGGCATAGACATACTTAGTAGCTGGCAGAACTCCCACATTGGCTCTTTGAATGGTAGGATGAGAGCTATTGTGGTGGGAAAGGCCAAATGGAAGCCATTAGAACTCCTTCTACCTAGAAAAACAGTAAATCAAAAATAATATCGCATTCCTAGAGGGATTGAGGAGATTAGTGCCACCATGAAGGACTTGAAAGACGCAGGGGTAGTGATTCCCATCACATCTCCATTCAACTCTCCCATTTGGCCTGTGCAGAAGATAGGCAGATCTCGGAGAATGACAGTGACTTCAATTAATCATGGGGTGACTTTGGGGTGACTTCAATTGTAGCTGCTATACCAGATGTTGACTCCAATTTCTTCAGTTTTGGAACTTGGACTGGTTCTCCTTGTTCCTTAGCCTGCAGGCAGCCTATTGTGGGACCTTGTGATTGTGTGGGTTAATACTTAATAAACTCCCCTTTATATATACCTATTCCGTTAGTTCTGTCCTCTAGAGAACCCTGACTAATACACCCCACTTTACAGATGACCAAACTGAGGCAGTGAAGAGGTATAAACTCGAGGCCAAGGAGTTAGTAAGTTTTGGACCAGTGCACTATCCTATAGAGCCCATATTTCTTCCTAGAGGGTACTAGTCACATGAGGCCCTGAGAAGCCTGACTCAAGCTTGCATGCTCATTCTTTGCTCCTGAAAGTAATTACCCTAGTAGCTACTAATTGGCTTCCAGTGGAATGGATAGGGGCATCCACACCCTTGGCTGCAATGCATTAACTGTTACCCTCTGTGTACCCTCCTGTTGCCTACACCTACCCTTGGCTATGAAATGGCACTGCACCATCCTTCAGGTGAAAGTCACCCTTTCTAGACCAAGAATTGTTTTCAATCTTAGCTCTACATTTAATATGAAGGAACCCCTATTATATTGTATACTTAAAGTACATATACAAATAAGAGGAGAACATTGAGATTTAAGGTTTCACCACTTAATTTCTAGTATATCCACTTGTACTGCTTGCATTTACCAAATCCTGACTCTAGGTGCTAAGGTAGGGTGGGGGCATCATAGAGGGAAGATTTTTTTTGTTTTAGCCTAACACACCCACTGTCTCAGGAAGCTTTTTATACCAATTCCACTTCGTTACTGGAGCACTAGAAGGATTAGTTCTACCAATATTTTTACACATAGTTATAATGCAAAGCAGATTTATTTGCATGCACAGCAAAGAGGATTAGGAAACTAGATAAAAAGGAAAGCAGTCTTCAGGCAACTGGAACTAATCAAAACTTTAAAGTAGCTGACTCTGAGATCACTACGATGGGAAGACTTGCTGTGCTTCTGCCTTCAGAAGTTAAGTCTCTTCAACTGATGTCTCAGCAGACTCAGCAGACTTAGCAGACTTAGCAGACAGGCCTTCCTGCTGGAGGGACTCTTCTAATAGCTTCTGATGGTATTCCAGAAAAGCTATGCTTCCTGTCTGTTTATCTATGAACTCCTTTACGAAGTCTACGAGCTATAGAAATAAAACAGGGAAGCACTCACATTGAGGACCATGTCTGCAACAAGAATCTACCTATATTGTAGCCGAGAGACCAGCAGTCCTGGGAGCATGTCAGGAATTCAAAATCTCGGGCTCCACTCCAGATCTACTAAACCAGCCTCTGCATTTTCAGAAAGACTAGGTGATTCAGATGCGTATTGAAGATCCAACAGCACTGATCTAAGATATTCAAGACCTTTAGGTGAATACAAGCACCTACTTTCAATGAGTATGAGTATTAGGTTGTCTTATCAAAAGTACAGGTTACTTTAAGTAATAGGCTACTACTGCAATGGTTTTCAATCCTGATTATTTGAATCACATAGAGATTTTGAGTAGCTGCCCAGACCTCATTCCTAAAGCTTAAAATTTAAGTGATCTGGCATAAGGTTCCAGCATTTGTACCATTTCAGAGCTCCTCATTGAGTCCAATATGTATCTAGAGTTGAGAACTATTGTAACTAGGCCCATTTTCTTCACTTTGACTTCCTGAGAAGCTAGGGAGTTAGAAAGAAGTTATCACTTTGAGGTAGAGTGCTTACCAATAACGAGGAAGACTTCATAGAAGTCTGTATTATAATAGGTCACCATTAACATCTACTTTTGCAGTAACAGTCTAGAACCGTGATTCTCAAACTGTGGCCATCAGCCAGCAGTATCACCACCTAGATTTGTTAGAAATACATTCTTGAGACCTACACAAAACCAACCCAATAAACAACTTTTGGGAGTGAACCCTAGAAGTGTGTTGTAGTAAGCACTCCAAGTGATTCTTGTGCTCAGTAAAACTTAAGCATTTCTAGTTTAGGATATTTACAAACCAACAGCAACAGAACCATGGTTTGATTTAATTTTACAGAGTGCATTATTCCTGGGAAGATGTTTTTACCATACACTAAGTTTCACTTTTCTTCACCAGGACAACTATCTCCCCACTCCCAAACTACTCCGAGAAATAAGTTCCTAGACTTCCTTTAAGGGAAACAAACACACGTTGGGTGATCTATGCCTTGATCCCCTTTCCCAGAAGCAAATCGTAATCCAGAAGTGAAAGATGACACTGATTTTATCAGAACCAGTTAACTACTTACACCAGTTTCATTATCCTTAGTAGCTGTGATTTTCAGGTCTTGTAGGACACTGGTTAATGTGTTCTCCAACTGCACAGCAGACTTCAGGGCTTGTAAGCCACTTCCCCAGTTATCTATGTCGGGCCTCTGTTGAAGAGGAACACGAGAGTCGCTTTTCTACTCCAGGCACAGTTTTGTCACACTTTGCTTCCCGTGTAGGACCATGACTAGGTTTGCATAGTGTAATGGTCTCCAAACTTTGAGGTGCAATGGAATCAGCAGAGACTCTTAAATGTGAATACTTGGTTTTCAATCGCAGACACTGACTTAATTGGTATGGGATGCAACATGGGCATCATGAGTTTTAAAAGATTCCCAGGTGATTTTAATGTGCTACAGAGCAAGGGTACTACTAGCACAGGTACACATACAATTCCATTGGCTTTGGAATTTTATGATGGGGGTCCAGCTGTTATTAGCACACATTTACACCTCTTTATAAAGCAGGAGTTAAAAAAAACAACCAAAACAACCACCTTAGGGAAATTAGGGATGTTCCTGGATGTAATAGTCCCAACTAAGGCTCAGGTTGTTTCTTTGGAGTGTGTGCCCTTTTTTGTAAAGCAAAAAAAGTTTGTTTTACTCCTTTAAAGAGACAGCCATATTAAATACCTGAACATGTACCTGAATTAGATGAACAATCTGAAATAGGATGCTAACACCTCTGGGAAGAAGGCATTAGAGTAGTGCTTGTCAAACTATACATACCATTAGGAACATCTGGAGAGCTTGTTAAGCTATAGCTCTTAGGGTCTATGTCTGGGGTGAGATCCATGAGTTTGCATTTCTAGTGAGTCCCCAGGTGATGCTGACAACCTAGGTATCACATTTTGTGATGCTCATTAAGACAAGCCAAACAAGCATTTAGTGGCTAAAATTTACCCCAAATGATGTTGACATATACTTGCTCTCAGAGTCAGTTAGTTGCTAAGAAGCCCATGTAGGAACATGAGTAACCTAACATTTTAGGTAGCAACTAATCAGTTTAATTCTCTAGACCTGGCCAAGGCCCCACAGAAGTCAAAACAAAGTTTGACATTCACCTTAATAACTGGAAGGCAGACAACACCCTCACGTTTTCTTAGATATCTTAGGAACTGCTTTGCATGCTCCCTTTTCAGCTCAGCCTGCTCCGCGAAGAACTTGGCAAAAGGAGGCATTCTCACATCTTCACTGTAATAACAGGCCTGGTCAAATGTAAGAAAAGGGGGGGGCTGAGGATGAGGTAAAATAGTTTTAGGACCTGAATCTCACACAAACTCACTTTGTTGTCTCAGTGGTTGTCCAGGAAGAGGCCTTCTTTGGTCAGTCTTGGGTCCTGTTTGTTCTTTGACTTCTAGAAGGCTCTAGCTGTCCCCCAGAACCTAGTCTACCTCAAAGATCAGCCACCCAGATCCTAATATGCTGGTGCCTAATGTCTTGCTCTTATGGCTTCTTTAAGTGTAATATTTTTGAACTTAGATGCTAGCCCTTACATCCTTTAATTGTGTAGATATGACAGAAATGTAGCATACATTTACATTTTAAAAGTCTAATCAATCCTAACACATCTATGTAAATTTTGAAATAGCATATAGGTATAAAATTGTTTATTCAGTCTGTCACCAGTGTTTGATGCCTATGTAGTTTTGGGAACACACTGGGAGGAACTGTAACTTTCCCTATCAAAGCCCGTAAGTTGTAATCATAGGGCCACAGAGCAGCAATACCCCAACCACTGAGTTGCTGTTTCATCTGGTATCCAACTACCAATATGGCCATAAGCACCATTATTAAGAAGATAGAAGATATATTATCGCCCGGAGCAGAGCTAAAACCTCCCTCTCAGTTGTTCAAGAACCCATACTAACCATGGATAAGTAAGCATCACTGACATGCAGCTCATAAGATGCTACTCGGTTAATAGCAACTCTACACTCTTCAGAGACGGGACCGTGGGTTTCGTATTCCATCTCAGCTTTAGGGAAATCCAGCCATAAAAAGTACCACCCACTAAGGTAAGGGACTTCTTAAATACTAACAGGAATATAGCCAGCCCACTTCTTATAAGATGAAATTCCATTCAGCTGAGATTAACAGCTACTAACCTACCAATGAGGACATTGTTTCTAGAGGAAAGAACCAATCAAACCAGAGAAAACAGTGAAGGAAAAGGGGGTTAGTGCTCTTACTATCCCAGTCAGTGTTCAGTGTTTTCTCTCTTCTTCTCTCTGATTGTGGTTTGGGAAGGCTGATATATTTCCGGAGTAGTGAGGCATTAACAGAAAGGAAGAATTACCTTTAATTTTTTTTCTTTCTTCAAAACCTATTATGGCACCATGTGCTGCATCCCATGGCGAATCTAAGAAGACTGGCTAAAATGCATTTTGTCTATGAGGGAGCATACATCTCCCTCCTTTCTCCGTAAGACCCAAAACACACAACTGATCTTAAGGTGGGATATGATGGGAGTTCTGAGATGTCAATGCCATTATTAGCTGAGGGGAATAGGGCAGATTTTATTAATAAATCGGCATTTTAAATTGGCCTTGGAAAGTGAACAAGAATGTACAGAAATGGAAATGGAAGATGGGCATTCCACCTGGAAAACAAGCCTACATAGGCTGTAAATATGAGAGGTGTTAGTGGTTTCTCCAAACTATAGAAGTCTGTTCCACCTGGGAATATTTTGGCTCCTCCTTTTACTATATTCCCAAAGTCCCCACCTGCCCCAACATACATCTTAATTTGCATCCTTTGAGGGCAAAGACTGTTTCACTTGTTCTGGTATTTGTACAACCCATAATGGAGTATTTTGTAAATAATACACGCTGAAACAATGTTGATTAAATAAAAAGATATTTCATGTGTAAGTAAAGTGCAAGATGTCTCATGCATCTGCTGGATTCCTAGTTTGAGCCTAAGCTGAGTCTGCTTGAACCTAAGTAGAAGTGGCAGGTCACCAAAGTGTATCTCTTGAGGCAGTGAGGAGTGAGGCAGCCTCCTGAGAACTTTTGTTTCCTGACCCAGCACTGCTCTTGTCCCTAATTGAATTTAATGCCTTAGTCCCAAAAAGAGAGAGGTGCTTTGAGTCAGTGCTTCTCAAAGAGTAACTTGCATATGAATCAGCTGGGGCTGTTGTTAAAATGCAGATGCTGATTGTGGAGGCTTGAGATTCTGCATTTCTAACAATGCTGCCAAATGTTGTTGGTCCACGGACTACACTTTGAGTAGTAAGGGTTTAAGTACGGTCCTAAAAAGCTGTTTCAGTAAAAATTCAGTAAGACAGAAATGGCACTAACGGTGGACCCTCTCATAGGAGAGGAAAAGAGAAGAGTCTATGCTTCTTCTCCACAGACCCCTGTACTGCCTTGGCATGTGAGAGCTCACAGGACTTTCATGGCAGCATCTCTGGGGAGGTGGCAGCTCCAGGACAGTCTGCAGTATTCAGCCTCTGAGGTTACAGCAGATGAAGAGGAAAGAAAGTGGTGACTCATCAGATAATTAACTTTTGATTTTCATAGTATATGTGAAACATTACCTGAACTTCCTCCAAAATTTGGGGAAATTTTAAGGAGATTAGGATCCTATGTGAGCAGATGAACAAGTGTCAATGAAATCTGAATTATTACTGTTACTATTAAATCTATAAGATAGTAAATCTGAAAGATATAGATTTTTCTTACTGGAAGATGTTATGAGAGTTTGGATATTTCTGGGTGATCTATTATATTCTTCCATGTAAACATTCCAGGATTCTATCTGCCACCTGGGCCAAAACACAGTGCTGCACACATATGAATAAACTATCCCTGTTTCATATGGTTTGGATATTTGTTCCCTTCAAATCTCATATTGAAATTTGATCTCCAGGCCGGATGCGGTGGCTCACGCCTGTAATCCCAGCACTTTGGGAGGCCGAGGCGGGCGGATCACGAGGTCAAGAGATTGAGACCATCCTGGCCAACATGGTGAAACCCCGTCTCTATTAAAAATATAAAAATTAGCTGGGCTTGGTGGCAGGCGCCTGTAGTCCCAGCTACTCAGGAGGTTGAGGCAGGAGAATCGCTTGAACCAGGGAGGTGGAGGTTGCAGTGAGCAGAGATCATACCATTGCACTCCAGCCTGGGCAAAAGAGGGAGATACCTTCTCAAAAAAAAAGAAAAAAAGAAAGAAATTTGATCTCTAGTGTTGGAGGAGGGGCCTACTGGGAGCTGTTTGGGTCAGGGGGTGGATCCCTCATGAATGGCTTGGTGCCCTCCCCGTGGTAATGACTCCATGGAAGATCTGATTGTTAAAAATACTCTGGGACCTCCTTCTCCTCTCAGTCTTGCTCCCCCCCTTGCCATGTGACATGCTGGCTCCTCTTGCCTTCCACGATGAGTAAAAGCTTCTTGAGAGGCCCTCACCAGAAGCGGATGCTGGCACCATGCTTCTTGTACAGCCTGCAGAACTATCAGCCAAAGAAACCTCTTTTCTTTAGAAATTACACAGTCTCAGGTATTGCTGTATGGCAGCACAAAGGAACAAACACACTGTTCTTGTGGTTAGACTTTATTAAGAAATATTGCTATCTAAACACTTAAAACCAACCTTAGCAATTTGTAGAAGAAAAGAATGAGGCTGGGTGCAGTGGCTCACACCTGTAATCCCTGCACTTTGCTAGGCTAAGGTGGGTGGATCACCTGAGGTCTGGAGTTTGAGATCAACCTGACCAACATGATGAAACCCCGTCTCTACTAAAAATAGAAAAAATTAGCCAGGTGTGGTGGTAGGCATCTGTAATCCCAGTTACTCAGGAGGCCTGAGGCAGGAAAATCACTTGAACCCGGAAGGCGGAGGTTGCAGTGAGCTGAGATCAAGCTGTTGCACTCCAACCTGGGCAACAAGAGCAAAACTCTGTCTCAGGAAAAAAAAAAAAAGAATGGAAAAAAATCACATCCTCAACATCAGTAACAGTGTGCTATTATGGTAGATTCACAGGTAACTTTTTTTCTTTTTCTATTTTCTGTATTTTTTAAACTTTTATAATTATATATATTTTTTTCATTTTGAAAAAGGAACCTAACAAATGTCTTTTCTAGAGAATTAGCACCATGCCTTTCCCTAACAGAAGCTCCACATAGGCCAGGTGCGGCAGCTCACGCCTGTATTCCCAGCTCTTTGGGAAGCCTACATGGTCAGATCACTTGAGGCCAGGACTTCCAGACCAGCCTGGCCAACATGGCGAAACCTCATCTCTACTAAAAATACAAAAAATTGGCTGGGACTGGTGGGGTGCACCTGTAGTCCTAGCTACTTGGGAGGCTGAGGCAGGAGAATCGCTTGAGCCTGGGAGGTGGAAGTTGCAGTGAGCTGAGATGGTGCCACTGCACTCTGGCCTGGGTGACAAGAGCGATACTCCGTCTCAAAAAAAAAAAAAAAAAATATCAGAAAATATAAACTTTCATGTGTGTTCAGGTAATATATATGTATTTTTAAAGCTAAGACCAACAAAAAGAGTTTTGAAGAGAGAAGTATATGGTAGGGCTAGAAGAGGGAAAAGTTTTTGACCAAGAACAAGGGAGGGAGGGAGGCAGACACCAATATGACAAAAAGTGCAACATTTACCAAGGAGGGAGAGAAAGCAGAGCAACTGAAGTTGTATAACAGAGAGAATCATATGTAAACAAAGCTCCCTCAAATATTAACAGAGAAACATAAGTACAGTAGTAGGGAAGTCCAAGTAGGGTAGTACCAAACAAAAGAGTGCCTAGACGATTTAGATCAGGATACATGTCCAGGTCTAAGTGAGCTTTATTCTTTCATTGAAATAATGACTTCCAGAAGTGATTTGGGGAGCACTATTGGTAATGTTTAAAGAACACTGGAGGTAAATGCCAAAATACAGCTAAAGACTTTTATGGTATCTTCGTGGCAAGATGAAGACATTTGCACTAGATGATAACATAGGCCAATTGGCATCTGAAAATCAAAGAGGGCTATTTATCGGATTGGGAATAATTAAGCAAAAGTTTTTGGTGATATGATATAAGGCATTGCATTCAGTCATGTGCTCTTTTCCTTTCTTCTCAGCCAAAAATTTAGCTGCATTGAGTTTTAACATTTAACTAGATGTAAACATTTCACAAATCTGAAAGGACTAATTAGCATGCTGAGTGATAGAAACATTGTCAACAGAACTTGACAGGTTAACCCAAATAGGCTAAAGTTAATATCATTAAACACAAGTAAAAATAAACATAAAATCCTATATTTGAGCCAGGCGTGGTGGCTCACACCTGTAATCCCAGCACTTTCGGAGGCTAAGGTGGGCTGATTACGAGGTCAGGAGGTCGAGACCATCCTGGCTAACGCAGTAAAACCCCATCTCTACTAAAAATACAAAAAAAAAAAAAATTAGCCAGGCATGGTGGTGGGTGCCTGTAGTCCCAGCTACTCGGGAGGCTGAGGCAAGGAGAATGGCGTGAACCCAGGAGGCAGAGCTTACAGTGAGCCGAGATTGCGCCACTGCACTCCAGCCTGGGTGACAGAGCGAGACTCTGTCCCCCGCCCCCCGAATATCCTATATTTCAGATCGGTAAATCAGTATCTTATCAATAGAAAGAAGAAATCTTATTAAACACTAGTTCAGGTGAAAATGACCTAGATATTTACTTGGTTGACTGATCGGTATGACCAGAGAGTTGACAGAAAAGCAAATGCAATTCATTTTTTTCCTTCTCAGGTAGATAGACTTGTTTTATTGAATGATTGATTTGTATAATGGATGAAGCCACTAGGTACAGACAAGAGAGGGGATTATTTATTTGTTATTTATTTCTTGGTTTAGCCTTGATGATCTCCTCCTCCTTGGTCTGGAGATGCTCCCTGTGGTACTTACTTGCTCCTTTGAACTTAGACTTAAGAGCCTCAGCCTAGTCAGCTAGAAGCTCTTATAGGCCTTCAGCATGTGGACTTGTTCGATGAGAATCCACTCGTTTTTGAACACGTTTCCCTTTGTGTTCAAGTATGGGCTATGAAACACGTGGGGTTAAACTAGATCCACAGCATTTTCTGAGCAGCAGGTGCAGAAATCTCATCCTTCACATTCAAGTTAACTTCTTGGACAGTCAAGCATTGACAGTCCCCTTTTGCTTACCTATACTCATATGGCTGCCCTTTCAAGGGGACAAGGTGTTTTTCTGGCATCAATCCTAGAATGAACAGTCACAGGCTTGCTGGTGTTCAGGCCATCTTTGGTCAGCTTCTGGATCTGCTGATAGACATTGGTTTCAGTGATTACATTGGTCTTGCCCAGGTCTAACCAGTCCTCCTTTTAACAGCAGAGGACTCTGGAGATGAGCCTCTTCTGAAGCTTCATGGCTGTTGTTCATTTTTCAAGAAGCAGTTTAGTGACCATATTCCAACAGATGCTCATCCTGTTGTACCCATGCAGTGACTCATATTCTAAGGGTCCAGCCATCTAACACACACTTAGACCTAGGGCCTCCCAGAAGTAGGCGACCAGTGCTACATGGTAATAAGAGACAAATAAGTACTTTAAAAGGTTTTGTCCACTATTTTGTCACATTTGTATTTTATTTCAGGTGTCACATTTTTGTTATGTATATATTTTAATTTTGGCACTACGTTTTTGAGACATTGACAACTGTAGGATAAGTGGGTGAAGGAGAGGTTTATTTATTTCAATGCTTGTGTTATAGAGTCGTAAGATTTAGAAACGCTTAAGTGTCGAAAAAATTGATGCAGAAAATCCTTTTTAACAACCTTGCTAGGCAGCTGTTATTACTCCTTTTGTGAGGTTGAAAAACGAAATCTAAGAGAGGTCAAGTTATTCACCTACAGTTGCACAGCTAGTTAGTGGCAGAGTCAATATTTGAATTCATGCAGCTTTGACTCTAAAAATCCAGGTTCTTTCTAATATATCATTCATCTCATTGTATTCAAATAAATGCTCTCTTTTTCTGATTTGTTAATGTTAAAATATGAAAAGAACTATTAGGATACAAAAATTTAAAATGCGTTTAGTGATTCTTATGAACTTATCTGTATTAAAAAATGAAAATATAGTAAACAAAATATTCAATTTGATAAAAAGTAAATACTCCTATGTACAATATTGAAATTTATTTCTTAGTCCTCTAAATATGACTGTGTTTCTTCTAAATTATTCTCTATAGCCTGGAACTTTATTACATATAGTCCTAATAAAAGCATGTGAAATTACAGCTTTCAAAATGAATATAGTTTTGTGACTGAATGAAAGATTACTGTATATCAGCTTAATGCATGCTAAGAAAACTGTACATAATTCACTTTCAATAGGCTCAAGGAAATAGCAATAAACAAACATATTAATTTCATATGATGATGGATATATATACACACAAGTATATTTCATAGAAAATAAAATGAACAGGAAATTGAAAATCGTATTTTAGACTGTGTGGTGTCTCTGGAGACATAATCACAAATACCAAAAACTTGTATCTAAAGTCACTGTAATAGCCACTTCAATTGACAAATATTGGTTTGTGATCCATTTAAATGCACATTTTAATGAAAAATTATGAATAATAATTTGAATATTTCCCTCACCTACCAAAATACAACATGGCCATCTCCCTAGATACTGGTAATCATCCTTAAAGTGGGGGTACAATATTGCATGAACTTTTCTACATCTGTTTCAAACACCTCCCCGCTGCCACCACCACCAACGTCAACAAGATACTTCTACAATGATCGATAGTTTGGACACTCATTACTTGGTCAGCATCCTTGGACTCCAGGAGTTCCTGGACTGCTGAGGAAAAAATGCTCAGTATTCAGTGTGAAAACCCTGGTTGTCTGCATCTTAGAGGAATCTGTATTTGGTCTTGATTTCAGCTTAATACAATCCAATGGCTGGAAACAGGACTGCTGAACTAACAGCCAACACCAACATGTCCTTCACCTGGAAAAGGGTCATGCGGGTATTAGGTTAAGGTGTTGGGAGAAGAGTGATGAAGGTAGGTTTCTGTAATCTGTGAAGTTCATTGGCAAGGGCTAAAATGCTGGCTGGAAGCAACAGGAATATGATCTTAAATAAACCTAGTGGGGAAGAGAAGTATTTTAAAACATTCTTCAGGTCTTTGATTTCTCTTACCCTCCTTTCCTCTAAGAAATCTAGATTAATGGATGAAATTTTGTGATTATTTTTTGTTTTCCTATACTTTTATTATCTTCATTCTTATACCTTGGATCTGAAGAGGAGATTTTAAATGAATGAATGATGTTATGAGCTATGTAATGCCATAGTTAAGAATGTAGGCTTTACCAGAGACAGTCTGGGTTTGAATCCTTTCTTTGTATTCTATTCAAGGCAATTTTCTGGGCACTAGGAATGCAGCCACAAATGAAACAGACAAAAATCCCTGCTTTCACAAACCATACTTACTAGCTTTAGGACACTAACTGGTCTGTAACTCAGCTTCCTCTGCAGTAGGAATCATAAGTGTCCCTACTTCTTCGGCCTGATTGAAGTGTTAAGAGAATCGAGGCACAAAATAATGCTTAGAACTAAGCTTTGCACACAGAAAGCATTTAGTAAATGTTAACTATTACATGTAAGACTGTATTTTCCCCTTTGTTTTCTGTTAATTTGAATTGTGAAGTATAAGCATAGCAGAATCTCTGGAAGCTTCTGCACACAGCCCTTTTCTCAGCCCCTGCTTTCAGATGATCCCAAACTTAGACACAGCCCTTCATTGATGATAGTTGCTCCACATGCCTTCTCTCACGCTGTGGCTTTCATTTCACTTTTTAGTAGGATCTTTTAATAAAAAGAAGTTCTTAATTTTAATCTAGGTCAATTTCTCAATCTTAATGGGTTTTTTTTTT
>NW_012100665.1:0-1112 GCF_000951045.1 Mandrillus leucophaeus | reverse complement strand
CCCAAAACAATTACCGTAGTAACATCAAAGATCACGGATCACAGATCACCATAATACATATAGTAATAATGAAAACATTTGAAATATTGCAAGAATTACCAAAATGTGACACAGAGATATGAAATGAGCACATGCTGTTGGAAAAATGGGGCCAGTAGACTTGGTCAACACAGGTCACCACAAACTTTCAGTTTGTAAAAGATGTGCAACACAATTCAGTTACATGGCTGTGGTGGTTCGTGTCTGTAATCCCAGTTACTCAGGAGGCTGAGGCAGGAAGATTGCCTGGGCCCAGCAGGTTGAGGCTGCAGTGATCTGTGATCACACCACTGCACGTCAGCCTGGGCAACGAAGCAACCTCATCTCCTAAAATAAAATAAAATAAAATAAAATAAAATAGTATGCCTATATGTGCCAAGAATGGTAGGACAGGATATTGAATCATACACAGAACTTACCTTATTATATAAGTTTGCATTTTAATAGATAGGAAAGATACAATGAATAAATACATAAATAGATGATGATGAGTGATTAGATAGATGGAAGATAGACTATGGATTGATTACTGGTCAAACATAGCAGGTTTTAAAATAAAAGAATAAAGAGTTTTGTCAGGGCATAGAGGGAAGACAGCTTACCATCTCTGCCAAGGATAGATGAGTAAATTTCACAGAAGGGCCCTGTCAGAGCTGGATATTGAAAGATGAAGAGTAGTTTAACAATTAGAGAAGAGAATGGGAGAAAATCATAAACTTGTTCAAAAAGAAGCAACACACTAAACAAGAACACACAATTATGATTAAGAAAACTACCGGCCAGGCGCAGTGGCTCACACCTGTAATCCCAGCACTTTGGGAGGCCGAGGCGGGCGGATCACGAGGTCAGGAGATCAAGACAATCCTGGCCAACATGGTGAAACCCCATCTCTACTAAAAATACGAAAATTAGCTGGGTATGATGGTGCACACCTGTAATCTCAGCTACTCGGGAGGCTGAGGCAGAGGAATCGTTTGAACCCAGGAGTCAGAGGCTGCAGTGAGCCAGAATCGTGCCACTGCACTCCAGCCTGGCAACAGAGTGAGACTCTTCTAAAACAGAAAGAAAGAGAG
>NW_012100664.1:0-1094 GCF_000951045.1 Mandrillus leucophaeus | reverse complement strand
TATATCACAGCTTCTTTGTTAATTTGTTGACAGACACATAGGTTGTTTTCATATCTTGGTTATTGTGAATAACACTGAAAGTAACAGCCAGGTGCAGTGGCTCACATCGGTAATCCCAGGACTTTGGGAGGCCATGACGGGCGAATCACGAGGTTAGGAGATCGAGACCATCCTGGCCAACATGGTGAAAATTTGTCTCTACTAAAATACAAAAAAATTAGCCGGACGTGGTGTGCCTGTAGTCCCAATTACTCGGGAGACTGAGGCAGGGGAACTTCTTCAACCCAGGAGGCAGAGGTTGCAGTGAGTCAAGATCACGCCACTGTGTTCCAGCCTGGTGACAGATCAAGACTCTGTCTAAAAAAAAATTAAAAATAAAAATTAATTAATTAATTAATTAAAGTAACATGGAAGTAGAGATATCTGTACAATGTGGCAATTTCATTGCTTTTGGGTATATACCCAGGAGAAGAATTGCTGAGTCATAATATAGTTCTAATTTTAATTTCTTTAGAAATTTCCATACTATTTTCCACAATGGCTATACCAATTTACACTCCCACCAACAGTATTCAAGGACTCCTTGCTCCACACTGTCGCCCACACTTATCTTTTGTCTTTTTGATAATAGTCATCCTAAAGCTATGAGATATCTCACAGTGGTTTTGATTTGCATTTCTCTGATGATTACTGATGTTGAGTGCCTGCTAATATATCTGTTGGCCATTTGTATGCCCTTTTTGGAGAAATATTTTTGATCTTGCATGCATCTCTTTATCTTCCTGCTAATAGTTTTAAGTCTTGCCAAAATGCACTGACTTAACCGATAAATAACAATAATTTGTAAGATTTCTGCATATGATTATAAAACATATAGGCAGATATATGCTTACCTATGTATGTATATATAAACACATAAATATGTATATACAGGTGTGCACGCTTTCAAGCCACAAAAATGAATCTTCTTTGTTGGGGAAATAATTCAATGAACAAATAATTTCTGGAAATATTATGTATTTTTTTCCCTAGTGATTCAGAAAGCCTATTAAGACAAATATAAACAATGTTTATTGAAATACTGAAATGTTCTA
>NW_012100663.1:0-1586 GCF_000951045.1 Mandrillus leucophaeus | reverse complement strand
GTTTGAGACAGGGTCTTGTGCTGCCACCCAGGCTGGAGTGCAGTGGCGTGATCACAGCTCACTGAAACCTCTCCCTCCCAGGTTCAAGGGATTCTTATGCCTCAACCTCCTGAGTAGCTGGGATTATAGGCATGCACCACCATGCCCAGCTAATTTTTGTATTTTTAGTAGAAACAGGTTTCGTCATGTTGGCCAGGCTAGCCTTGAACTCCTTCCTGGCCTCAAGTGATTCATCTGCCTAGGCCTCCCAAAGTGCTGGGATTACAGGTGTGAGCAGGTCTGAGTTTTAAAAGGCAAACAACCTTTAAAAGGATATGATTATAGGCCGGGCGCAGTGGCTCAAGCCTGTAATCCCAGCACTTTGGGAGGCCAAGACGGGCGGATCACGAGGTCAGGAGATCGAGACCATCCTGGCTAACACGGTGAAACCCCGTCTCTACTAAAAATACAAAAAAAAAAAAAAAACTAGCTGGGCGAGGTGGCGGGCGCCTGTAGTCCCAGCTACTCGGGAGGCTGAGGCAGGAGAATGGCATAAACCCGGGAGGCGGAGCTTGCAGTGAGCTGAGATCCGGCCACTGTACTCCAGCCCGGGCGACAGAGCGAGACTGTCTCGGAAAAAAAAAAAAAAAAAAAGGATATGATTATATATATAGAAAACCCCAAAGAGTGGATGACAAGAATAGGAGAGTTTGGCAAGATGGTTGGCTATAAGGTCAATATGCAAAGGTCAAATAAATATCTATACTCCAGTAATAAATAATCAGGAAAAGTAATTTTTTAAAGTGTATACTAGTATCAAACTATATAATAGTATCAAACTATAAAATATCTAGGAATAAATCTGAATTCCATATAAAACTTTACTGAAAGATATTAAGTCATAATGTCATATATGGAGAGATATCCCATGTCCATGGATACAGACTTATTATCCTAAAGATGTCAGTTTTCACAAAAATGGTCAATGGATTCCGTGCACACTCAGTCATTATCTCAAAGGCCTTTTCCACTGAGTGTGGCTGGAAGATTTGAAGGTGTATATGTGGAAGAAAAAAGGCCAAGGGTAGCAATGATACTTCTGAAGATGAAGAGTAAAGAACAGGAATTTTCCCAGTCAGTTCCAGAACTTACAAAGTTAGAGTGAACCCAGGGCAGTATTGGCATAGAAGTATCAAATTGACACAGCCAGAATTCTACTTTTATATGTGGAATTTTGATACTGACAGTGGGGGAAAAAGGGACTTTTTAGCATGAAGAGATGTAAAAAATGAAATTGCAGCCCAGTTTCTCTCACACACACAGTCTACTTCAGAGAGATTAATGACTTACATGTCAAAAGCAAAACTTTCAATCTTTGAGAAAAAAATATACATGAATAACCTTCTAATTTTGGGTGGGGAAGGATACTTTTTAAAGAAGGCTCCCAAGTTGTTAACCACTAATGCTTGATAAATTTGATTATGAACTTTTCTCTATTAAGAAATACCACCAGGCCGGGCGCGGTGGCTCAAGCCTGTAATCCCAGCACTTTGGGAGGCCGAGACGGGTGGATCACAAGGTCAGAAGATCGAGACCATCCTGGCTAA
>NW_012100662.1:0-1017 GCF_000951045.1 Mandrillus leucophaeus | reverse complement strand
AAAAAAAAAAAAAAAAAAAAAAAAAGAATTATGCGAAATCTACTCTGCCTGAGCTCTATAAATAACAATAAAGCCTGAATGACAGCACATCGACTTACAGCATGGTTTACCGATTTTTCTTTTTTTTTTTTTTTGAGACAGAGTCTCACTCAGTTGCCCAGGCTGGAGTGCACTGGAGTGATCTTGGCTCACTGCAACCTCTACCTCCCAGGTTCAAGCTATTCTTCTGCCTCAGCCTCCCAAGTAGCTGGGATTACAGGTGCACACCACCACACCTGGCTAATTTTTGTATTTTTAGTAGAAACAGAGTTTCACCCATGTTGGCCAGCCTGGTCTCGAACTCCTGACCTCAAGTGATTCACCCACCTCGGCCTCCCAAAGTCCTAGGATTACAGGCGTGAGCCACCATGCCTGGCTGGCTTTCTGAATATTTTAAACCCACTGTTAAGACCCACTGCTCAGAAAAAAAGATTCCTTTCAAAATATTGCTGCTCATTGACAATGCACTTGGTCTCCATCAGAGCTCTGATGGAGGTGTGCAAGGAGACACATGTTTTCATGCCTGCTAACACAACATCCATTCTGTAGCCCATAGATCAATTTCAATTTTCAAGTCTTTTTTTTTTTTTTTTTGAAATGGAGCCTCACTGCCAAGGCTGGAGTGCAGTGGCGCGATCTCAGCTCACTGCAACCTCCACCTCCCGGGTTCAAGTGATTCTCCTGCCTCAGCTTCCCTAGTAGGTGGGATTATAGGCACCCACCACCATGTCTGGCTAATTTTTGTATTTTTAGTAGAGACAGGGTTTCACCATGTTGGCCAGGCTCGTCTCAACCTCCTGATCTCAGGTGATCCGCCTGCCTCCATCTCCCAAAGTGCTGGAATTACAGGTGTGAGCCACCGCACCCGGCTAGTTTTGAGTGTTTGTTACTTTTTATTGTTGTTACCTTTATTTTTTTTTATTTTATTTTTTTTGAGACGGAGTCTCGCTCTGTCACCCAGGCTGGAGTGCAGTGGCC
>NW_012100661.1:0-1142 GCF_000951045.1 Mandrillus leucophaeus | reverse complement strand
GGCCAACATGGTGAAACCCCGTCTCTACTAAAAAAAATACAAAAAACAGGCGCCCAGCTACTCGGGAGGCTGAGGCAGGAGAATGGCGTAAACCCGGGAGGCGGAGCTTGCAGTGAGCTGAGATCCTGCCACTGCACTCCAACCTGGGCGACAGAGTGAGACTCTGTCTCAAAAAAATAAATAAATAAAATAAATAAAAATAAATAAAAAATAAAAAAATTAGCTGGGCGTTGTGGTGCACGCCTGTAGTCCCAGCTACTCGGGAGGCTGAGGCACAAGAATTGCTTGAACCTGGGAGGCAGAGGTTGCTGTGAGCCGAGATCATGCCACTGCACTCCGGCCTAGCCAGAGAGCGAGCCTCAGTCTCAAAAAAAAAAAAAGAAAAAAAAATTGTTTCCCTTAGGAAGCTTTCGTATGTTTGTTAGTTAGGTTAAAACGTCTAATAATTAAAGTTATACAGTTACAGTGTAAAATTATTAGTATTAGCAACATAAACATTGGTGTAAAAATTATTATTACAGAAATTAAAACAAATTAAGTATGAGAGAGATTAAAGACTGCCCAAGCCAAGTCATTGAAGTCATAAATTGAAGCTATGACTAACAGGATGCCGAGCTTCTAGAGGGATTTGTTTTTAGCAAGGGGAGGGCCCTGTTTCCCCTTCTGACACGCGCTTTGTCGTACTCCCTCCTTGCTAACCAAGAGGAGCAGAACACAGAGCAGCCTGGCGGTGTCCCAGCAACAAGCCTCCGTTTCTGCTTCCTGTACCCTGGGGCTCCTGAAACTCACCTGGTAAGCGCTCCAGAAAAGCAGCAGGTGGGGACTTCAGGGGAGGACGGGCCAAATGGGAGAATCCCCTTAGGTCGGTTGCTCTCGTTCTCAACTTCTTTTGAAATAATGCTCGCAGAGAAGGAGGGCTCTCTGAGAACTGAGGGAAGTAAGCTCTTAGGACTTCCGGTCGCCATGATGGCTGTGGGCGGTCGATAGGGTCAGTACGAGCATCTGGGCCATCTTTAATGTGGGCAGGAAAAAACACGATTACACTTCTGCAGAGTTTATAATATCCTTGCCCATTATTTAAAATATAAAATATCTAAGACATAGGTAATAAAATATATATATATATATTTTTTTTTTTTTTT
>NW_012100660.1:0-1104 GCF_000951045.1 Mandrillus leucophaeus | reverse complement strand
CCTGCGTGGGGGACGGCGTGTGTGCCAGCGGCGACAGAGGGATGTTGCCGGCCGACTTGCATCGCGCAGAGCGGTACTGGCGGTGGAGCTTTGGCGACAGTCCGTGCAGCGTGCTGGGCCGAATGTGGTGCGACGCGGACGACGCAGGCGAGTTAGGCGTGCTCGAGGCTGGGGAGCTGCTCTGGGATGAGGCGCCTGCAGGTGACAGGAGGTGAAGCGAGTGAATACAGCCCGAGCACCAGCCAGGCCACCCTGCGCACCAGCCGGAGCACAAGCCAGGTCCCGGCGCAGGTGCAAGAGGTAATACCTAGGTAGGCGGAGTCAGGCGTGGAGCGGTAGCTGTGCGTGGGCGAGCGTGCCGGCAGCCCGTGCGTAGGCGAGCCCGGGAGACTATCGCTGGATGACAGCGAGCGGTTCAGCGACGACAGCGAGCGGCTAGTATGCAGCAAGTTCGACTGCTTCGTGATCTTCCGGAAGAGGGAGCTGCGCTTCTTGCTGCGGGACAGGGAGGGGGCCAAGGGTCCTTGTCCTGGAAGCCGGAGCTCAGGGCTCCTCCCACTTCAACCTCCCACCCCTTCTGGCCCTTCCCTCTCCAGATACAACCCACCTATCAAGACAAAGAACTTCCTTTAGCTCAGTGCTGCTTGGCTCCTCCCACTTCAGTCCCCACCCCCGCTTTGGCCACTCCTAGTCCAACCTAGAAACAAGCATCCAAACAAAACCAACCTATTCTGCCCCGCCCACCTCTCTAGCTCCTCCCTCTTCCGCTACAACCCACCTATCAAGATAGAATTTCCTTTAGCTCCTCCTACTTCAGGCCCCGCCCAACTTTAGGCCACTCCCAATCCTGGCTACAAACACTCATCCAAACTGGCCCGATCTCGGCTCACTGCAAGCTCCACCTCCCGGGTTCACGCCATTCTCCTGCCTCAGCCTCCCGAGTAGCTGGGACTACAGGCGCCCGCCACCACACCTGGCTAACTTTTTTTTGTATTTTTTTTTTAGTAGAGACATAGTTTCACCATGTTGGCCAGGATGGTCTCGATCTCCTGACCTCGTGATCCGCCCGCCTCGGCCTCCCAAAGTGCTGGGATTACAGGTGTG
>NW_012100659.1:0-1029 GCF_000951045.1 Mandrillus leucophaeus | reverse complement strand
TCACCATGTTGGCCAGGATGGTCTCAAACTCCTGACCTCAAGTGATCCGTCCACCTCAGCCTCCCAAAGTGTTGGGATTACAGGCATGAGCTACCGCACGTGGCCTTCACAGAATGACTTTTTGATCAATGATGGACCCCACATTTATAAGGGCGGTCCCATAACATTATAAAAGAGCTGAAACATTCTTAGCACCTAGTGATGTCGCAGAGCAATGCATTATTCTCATGTTTGCAGCGATGCTGGTGTAAACAACCTACTTCACTGCCAGTCATAAAATGCTAGCACATGCAATTATGTACAGTATATAATAACAAACGACTATGTTACTGGATTATGTGCTTTCTATACTGTACTTTTTATCATTCTTTTAGGGTATACTCCTACTTATTTAAAAAAAAAAAAAACTACTGTAAAACAGCCTCAGGCAGGTCTTCCGGGAGGTGTTCCAGAAGGCGGCATTGTCATGACGGCGCATGACAGCTCCATCACCGCCACTGTCCCTGAAGACCTTCCGGGGGACAAGATGTGGAGGTGGAAGACAGTGACACTGATGATCCTGACCCTGTGCAGGCCTAGGCTAATGTGTGTGTGTCTTCATTTTAACAAAAATGTTTTAAAAGTTAAAAAACTATAAAATTTAAACAGGAAAAACGCATCCAATAAGGATATAAAGAAACAAAATATTTTTGTACAGCTGTACAATGTTTGTATTTTAAGCTAAGTGTTATCGTAAGAATCAAAAAGTTAAAAATATTTAAAGTTTTTAAAGAAAAAAGTAGCAGTAAGCTAAGGTTAATTTACTATTAAAAAAATAAAGATTCAATAAATTGGATATAGCCTAAATGTACAGTGTTGAAGTCTACAGCAGTAGTAATGTCCTGGGCCTTCATATTTACTCACACTGACTCACCCAGAGCAACTTCCATTCCTTCAAGCTCCATTTATAGCAAGTGCCCTACACAGGCGTATACCACATTTTTTAATTTTTTTTTTTTTTTTTGAGAGAGTATTACTCTGTTGCCCACG
>NW_012100658.1:0-1227 GCF_000951045.1 Mandrillus leucophaeus | reverse complement strand
TTTTTACTTTAAACATTTTGGGATGTTGATGGTAGATGCATATATGTTTATTATTGTTACATCTTCCTAATGAATTAACCATTTTATTATTACAAGGTATCTATCTCTCCAGCAACAGTTTTGTTTTAAAATCTATTTTGTCTGATACTATGTTAGCAATTTCAGCTTTCTTACCAGCTTTCTTAACTTTCGGCTGTTTTCATGATGTATCTTTTTCCATTCTTTTACTTTTACCTTGTATGCATCTCTGAATCAAAAGTGTATCTGCTCTAGACATCTTACAGTTAGATTTGATTTTGTTTTCATCCAGTTTGACAATCTGCACTTGATTGGATCCTTTCATCCATTCACATCTTCTGTTATAATTGAGATTGTTTCATTTATGTATTTTTGCTTTTTGCCTTCTGTATATCTCATGTCCTTTTTGTTTATCCATTCTTAATTTAGTGCTTTATTCTGTGTTTTAAGTGAATATTTTCTAGTAGGATTTTTCATTATTTTAATAATTTTTCACCTTTTTTGAGTTTTCTTGGTTGCTGTGAGGCTTACCATACCTATGTTAATGTACCAAAATCAACTTCAAATTTATACAAACTTAAATCCAGTGATACATAGAAATATTACTTCTATATAGCGTACCTTTCCTTTTATGTTGTTATTGTTATGACATCTATTTATTTATAAAATCAACAGCACAATCTTATAAATACTGTGTTGTACAATTTTATGTCTTTTTTAAGAAGCTGGAAAAGAAAGGATGCCAAATATATGTGTATGCATGTACGTGTGTGTGTGTGTGTGTGTGTGTATACATATTGAGAAAGAGTTTGTTACATCAACTTTCTTATTTCCCTTCCTATTTAACATTTCTGGTTTTATTCATTAGTTGCTGTGGACTCTAATTGCCACGTTGTATAATTTCCTTAATTCAATATAGTTTTGCTTACATCCAATTTCTTTGTGCTGTTTTTGCATAATATATGTCTATATATATAAGTTCAACAATTAATTTATACATATTGTTTTATACAATTTCTTTTAAAATTATGTAATAGTAGTAAAGGGAGGGGAAGAAATGTGTATTTATACTTTTTTTTTTTTGACGGAGTCTTGCTCTGCCTTCAGGCTGGACAGCAGTGGTGCAATCTTGGCTCACAGCAACCTCCGCCTCCCGGGTTCAAGCAATTCTCCTGCCTCAGCCTCTCAAGTAGCTGGGACCATAGGCAC
>NW_012100657.1:0-992 GCF_000951045.1 Mandrillus leucophaeus | reverse complement strand
ACGGGGTTTCACCGTGTTAGCCAGGATGGTCTTGATCTGCTGACCTTGTGATCCACCCAACTCAGCCTCCCAAAGTGCTGGGATTACAGGCATGAGCCACCGCGCCCGGCCTTCCCATGACTTTTAATAAATACTGTAAATATCTAGTTATAGTGTTAAATTTTGCTCCTTAATACCAATGTCAAATGATCCCAGAGTTGCTTTAAATAGTTACATGGATAATTATATACATTTGATAGCCTGGCATTATAGAGTTTTATGAAATTCAGAATTTCTAGTACTCCCAACTCATGTATTTTCACCTCTAAAAATGAAATTTAACCTCTACAACACTTTTAAGTCAAATACCTACTAAATGTTTACTTTAACATTTTCAGTGTTTGAGTGTTTGGATTAACCAATAACTAAATCAATATAAGCAAAAGAAATGCTGGTCATAGTTAATGACATATATTTTGACCAGACCTAGAATGCCCTGCAATAAATACAAAGTTTTATATGCATAGGTCATGTAATTATCCATATTAACACCCCAAAAGACTTTATGGGGATACAAAGTCTTGCAAAGCCTGTAAGTTTTTTGTTTGTTTTTACAAAGAATACTTCGTCATGATGACCAGCACCGAGACATCTGTACAACACTGGTTTATGTTTGATGTGCCAGTTTATTATAATCTATTAACTTCTTTCTGTAGAGCACAAGATCTTTTTCTCCTGAAAGAAGAAATGCTTCCTTTGGTGGCCAATACTATGAGGAAGGAAAAGTTAGGTTAGAACCCTGGATAGTATGGAGAAAAAATTAAAGAAGATAAATACATGATGATAATTAGAGGAATGAGAGATAGATGATAGATTCGATGGATGGTAGAAGATTAGAAGATATAGACAGATTAGATGATAGATAGATAGATAGATAGATAGATAGATAGATAGATAGATAGATAGATAGATAGATAGATAAATGGTGATAATAGATAGATAGATAGATAGAT
>NW_012100656.1:0-1797 GCF_000951045.1 Mandrillus leucophaeus | reverse complement strand
CAAACTCCTGATCTCGTGATCCACCTGCCTCATCCTCCCAAAGTGCTGGGATTACAGGCATGAGCCACTGAGCCCAGCCCTGAATTGTCTTCTACAGAACTTCTATGTGAGTAGGTATACTATTAATATTATTACTATTTACAAGAACGGAGTTGAGAAGCTTATCCAAGGACACATAGTTAGAAAATGATAGAGCCAGGACTCAAACTCAGGTTCATCTGACTCCCAGGCTATTTACATAACCACTACCTGGTGAGCTTTTCCTAGCAAAAGCTATTTGCTAGTCCTAGAGATAGCAAGCCCCAAGTTATGTGGTGGACGGAAAACAGAGGGCCTGTGAGCCCACGCCTTAAGGTAGTGATTACACAGTGATCTAAGTGCTGAAGACAGAGATACTGAGTATGTTGACAGTAGCAATTTGGGATCATTCTCTTTAACTTTCAATTCCAGATCTTTGTTTTTTGTAGTACTTTATACCTCTTCTCTCCATCTCCGCCATGCATTTCCTCCCAACTCTGGCCTCCAGAAAAATGCTTTCTATTTTTAATGGATTCTTTCTCCAGAAAAATGCTTTGTTTTTAATGGATGAAGAGGCTCCCCCTCAACTTTCTGTGCTTTTTGTGTTTGTCAGTATATAAGCATCATGTTTTCCTTTCCATCTGCTATTTTTGTCTGTATGTTTTAAAATTTAATCTCTATTAACCATTATTCTGTAGTTAGATACCTGGATGTTTTACTTTTTTGGCTCACGGTGATATTCTAGACAGAACTCAGAATTAATTTGAATCATTTGTCTTGTACACTCATTAATCACTTTGTGTTATTAAAATATGTGGCTATATAATAACATTAGGAAATGCATTTTTTATATGGAACCCAGTGTCCTTCTTCAGCAATTAATATTGTAAAGTCTCGTAGGAGGAACATCTCTGACAATGTTCGTATTTATTACCAAAGAACTCTTCTGCTTCAATACCTAGTGTGAATCTAGACAAATTTATTTCTAAACATGAAATCTGTAATCCATCATATTGTTTTGGCTCACTGTTAAAGTCTGTGTTAGAGACAAATGAAAACTCATTTTAGTCATAATATAATCTATCTGTGAGAAAGTATATGATGATAATGCCCATTGTTCATGGAGAATATTTATTACTTCCTGTGTGCCAGGATGTGTAAGATATTCTGCACGCATATTCTATTTGGACTTCCATTTTAGACTCAGAGAGGTTCAGTTGCTGAAGCTCATGTAAGCTATTCAGATTTGTATCTCAGAATTTGCCTTCTTAACCACTATATAAGCCTGCATAGATCTTCAAGGTGTATTTGGCAAATATTTATATAGAAATGTTTAACTGAGGAAAACTGACAAAAATCCTTGCCTTAATAGAGCAAGTTTTCTAAGAAAAAAAAAGAAGAAGAAGAAGAGATACATATTTCATGTGCCTTGATCTCTTAGATTTATAATATTGTAGAAGAAATGGAAAATTTATTTCCTCTTACTAGGTCTCAGTTTCTTTATCCATAAAATGAAAAGTTATTTGCCAAGGATTCTTAGTTTCTGCCCTCATATCAAACCACATTTATGCTACATCTTTTTTCTTTTTGAGAGACAAGGTATCACTCTGTTTTCTAGGCTGCAGCATAATGGCACACTCGTAACTCACTACAGCCTTCCCTCCCAGGCTCAAGCAAACCTCCTGTCTCAGCCTCCCAAGTAGCTGGAACTACTGGTGTGCATCACTATGCCCGAATGATTTTTAAAAAATTTTTCTTTTTTTTTTTTTTTTTTTTTTT
>NW_012100655.1:905137-933351 GCF_000951045.1 Mandrillus leucophaeus | reverse complement strand
ATTACAAAAAAAAAAAAAAAAAAAAAATTCATAATGTTTTAAGAAAGTTTATAGATTGTGTTGAGCCCTTTTCAAAGCTGTCCTGGGCTGTACACAGTCCACGGGCTGCAGGTTGGACAAGCTTGGTTTAGCACCATCCTCTTGGTGCTGTTCTTGTGAAAGAGTTCTTGTAATACCTGATTATTAAAAGTGTGTAGCACCTCTCCTGCCTCCCTGTTGCTCCTACTCCAGCCATGTGATGTGTGTGCTTCCCCTTGGTCTTCCACTATAATCGGAAGCTTTCTGAGACCTCCACAGAGGCCAAGCAGATGCCAGCATCGTGCTTCCTGTACATCCTGTGGAACTGTGAGCCAATTAAACCTCTTTACTTTATAAATTACCTAGTCTCAGGTATCTTTTTCATAGCAATTTGAGAATGGCTTACTACAATGTGTGCGTGTGTGTGTGCGCATGTGTGTGTGTGTGTGTGTGTGTAAAATTTCTTTATTTTTCATATTGGGTAATTTCTGTTTAATCTTAAAATTCAATGATACTTTCCACTTTCTTTTCAATTCTGTTGTTGAGGCCACCCATTCAGTATTTTATTTGTTGTTGTATTTTTAGTTTTATGTGGCTCTTCTTTGGATCTTGTATTTCTTTGCTAAATTTTCAAAAATGTTACTTAAAAGGTGTTCATGATTGCTCACTGAAGGATTTTTATGATGGCTACTTTAAAATTAATGTTAGGTAATGCTGTCATCTGTATTATCTAAGTGCTGGCATCTGTTGATTGTCTCTTCTCTGAGATTTTGAGATTTTTCTTATTCTTGTCATGAGAAATATTCTATTTGAAACTATAATAATAAGATTTTCAGATTAAAAAAGAGAAAGAAATAAATGGGGAGAGATTTGTTCAAACAAATGAACAACACATGAAATCAAGAAATACTAAAGTGTAATAACATCAGATTGAAACTTGTATCTAAGGAAATAAATGAAAAACAATAAATATGAAAATTTTGTGTTTAATATAGACATATTATTTATCCTTTCTTAAATTATTTTAAAGTTAGTTGTTCATCAAATAAAAAGTAATATAATATATCCTGAGTTGCATGACATTAGTAGAATTAAAACATGTGAAAACAATATAGCAAAGGCTAGGTGGAATATAAATTGACTCAAATTATTGCAGAGGTCTTTTATATGAAGATGTACATTATATTAAAAATGGTGTACTGATTATAGATATATCTATTTTATTAAAGTCTGTCATCTTTTACTGTGTACATTTTGATGCTCTTGGTTACATTCCAATTTAGAATTATCTATCTATCAATCATCTATCTATGTCAACTTCATTTTAAATGGATTCTATTATAATTAGACAATATCTCTGTTTAGCTCAAAAAATATTTTATGACTTAAATTTTATTTTTGTTAATATTAATATAGCCTCATCAACTTTGTCCTTATTAGTATTTCTAATATATACACATATATTCTTTTTTAAGAATTTTAAATTATTAGTATCTTTATTATCATGGTGATTTTATCATACAGTCATTTTGAAAAGAAGCAAGCCAGAGGCATCACATTACCTGACTTTGACTATACTACATGGCTACAGTGACGAAAACAGTGGAGTACTGGTATAAAATAGAAACATAGACCAATGGAACAGGATAGAGAACCCAGAAATAAAACTTCACACCTATTGCCAACAGATCTTTGACAAAGTTGACAAAAACAAGCAATGGGGAAAGAACTCCCCATTCATTACGTAGTGCTGAGAAAACTGCCAAACCATACACGGAAGATTGAAACTGGACTCTTACCTAGCACCACATGCAAAACACTAACTGAAGATGAGTTACAGATTTAAATGTAAGACTTCAAACTATAAAAATCTTAGAACACCACCTAGGAAATTCCCTCTGTACCTGAGCATCGGCAAATAATTTATAACAAAGTCCTCAAAAGCAATTGCAGCAAAAATGAAAATTGACAAGCGCAACCTAATTAAACTAAAGAGCTTTTGCCAGGCAAACAAAACTATCAACACAGTAAACAGACAACGTACAGAATGGAAGAAAATATTCACAAATTCTCCACCTGATAAAGGTCTAATATCCAGAATCAATAAGGAACTTAAACAGTTGAACAAGTAAAAAGTAAATAACCCTGTTAAAAAGTGGGCAAAGGATGTGAACAGATACTTCTCAAAATAAGACATCCAAGTGACCAACAAACATATGAAAAATGCTAAATATCACTAATCACCAGAGAAATGCAAATCAAAACTACAATGAAAAATATTGATGCTGAATATAAATCCTTTAAGTTGGATTATTTGCTCTATTTACATTTACCGGTAAATTTAGGTTGTTTATTCTTGTTTGCATGATGATGAGTTACCATTTATCAATTCTGGTGATTTTAGATAATACAGTATAGGGCCTTGAACTTGTATTTTAGTAAGCCTCTTCTAATACTACTCAAGTCAGGAGATTGGAAGGTGCCTTGTTACACGTGGGTAAGGGTGAAAGTCCAGAATTGCCATGTGACTCCACAGTCTCCCATAAGGAAGAATAACTTTTTATTGCCCATTGAGTATATAAATCTTTGGTCTCCATTGGGCCTTCTCTGATGCCACCCCAGGGAGGGTACCTCATCATAGTCTGGAAAAACTGGAGGTCTAGCCTCTCCAAGTAGTGTTTTCTGGGAGAGATAGAGTGTGGTGAGTTTTATTCTGTGAATTGTGGCTGGAGCAAAGCAGTTATTATCTAAGTGTTTTCTGCTTTGTTTACATGTCCTGTCCCTGATCTTTTGGTTAGAAGGAGTAGGTTTTCCTTGGAGCCTTTGCTGTTTGCACCAATTGGCTTTATATTTTTGTCACTAGCTTCTCCAGTATCTAATCTTGGCTATATGAGACAAAAATAATACCAAGGTAATTAACATTCCTTTCATTCCTCAATTTCTGAGGTCCCTATATCTGTTCTTTATATTTCAAATATTTTTTATGCTTGTTTTTAATATCCAGGATTTGAATTGTAGTTTTAGTATGATTTTAGAGTAATTAATATTTTATATCTGTTCCACCCGTATTTAATAAGGAACATTCATCTTGGGCATACAAGAACCTGAAAATTAAAACATGATCTTTGCCTTTTAAATATATAAAGTTCATAGAAATTAAATATGTGCATATTAAACTGAAATAACAGTACGGTCTAGTTTATTCCAAGGAGAATATATGCATGCCGCATTACTCTTCACTTTACATATCATATCATTAATCATTTATGACTCTATCCTACCCTAAATGGATGATGACTCATCACAATGCCCTAAATATCCACTATCAATTTGACAGAGAAGGCCATGAGTTAAAACCCATTTTTCATTTAATATTAGTAGTAAATAACATAGGATACTGAAGAAAGCATTCACTTTGGGCTATATAATTAGATAAGAGCTCATAAAGTGTCACATTTAAACTGTATTTTATTGCATATCCTTCATTTACTGGCTCTGTGACCTGAAGCAAGTTTTATAAAGTATGTGATTATGTCTTCTTATTTATAAAAACAAGATGATGAAAGTTTTTTTCCAGGTTTATTTCTTCTTGTGTCAGTTTGGGGAAGATGTGTTTCAATAATTTATCTATTTTGTTTTAATTATCAAGTGTATTTGGATTAAGTGTTTCTTGGTAATTTTTAATTATCTTTTTTAAATTCCTGAAACGTAAGTGATTGTTGTTCTCACTTTTTTGAAGAGTTAATAAATGAATAGGGTAATTGTACAGAGCAGTTGCATAACCTTTTGCTCTAGAGCTATTTTGCAAAAGACATACTTTGATTCATTGCTTTTTTTTTTTTTTTTTTTTCAGTGACAACCTGGAGTGCATATAAGAAGGATGGTTAAGTTTACTCTCTGGGTGAATGTCTAAAGCAATACTGGGGCTTGTCGCGATAGCTAAGATAGCTGAGAGAGAAAAATGCACTGACCCAGGACTCTCCGTAGAAAGCTAAAGTGATGGTGGATGATGAACACTGACTTTCAGCAGAAGCAGAAAATATTCCTCAGTGGAGGAAAGCTCAATTTCACAAAGATACAGTTCTCAAGATTAGTATGGATGAAATGAAAACCCCAAACAACTTTTTAATAGAATTTACCAAGCTTTTTCTAAAATAGATGTGAAAGAACAAAGGGCCAAAAATAGTCAACATACTTCTGAAGATGTAGAATAAGGGGTGTGTCCTATATGGGCAGGAGAGGAATTTTTACTAAAAAGTATATATCCTCATTAAAAAACACTTAAAATACATGGACCAGTGGAGGAAAAACATTAGTCCAGAAGCATGTCAATCAATGCAAAAAGGAGGGACAATCCATAAAATAGAGGTGAAGGCCGGGCTCGGTGGCTCACGCCTGTAATCCCAGCACTTTGGGAGGCCGAAGCAGGCGGATCAAGAGGTCAGGAAGTGGAGACCATCCTGGCTAACACTGAAACCCTGGTCTCTACTAAAAATACAAAAAAATTTAGCCGGGCGTGGTGGTGGGCACCTGTAGTCCCAGCAACTCCGGAGGCTGAGGCAGGAGAATGGCGTGAACCTGGCAGGCGGAGCTTGCAGTGAGCCGAGATCGCGCCACTGCACTCCAGCCTGGGAGACAGCAAGACTCCGTCTCAAAAAAAAAAAAAAAAAAGATAGAGGTGAAAAAAACGTATACCCCACATGGAAAAAAATAAAAATTAATCACTGTATATCAATTACAAAATTTGATTCCAAAAGTAAGTATTTAAATGTGAAAATTAAACTTTGAAGCATTTTAAATTAAATATAAGAGTATTTTATTAACGCTGGTGATTGAAATGATAATTCAATTATACCAGAATTAAGCTCCCACTCTAAATACATGTTTTTACTCAATTCTCTTTGAATAATTTTTTTGAGCAAGGAGCTTAACCAATAGCAATAGTTAAATTTCCTATTTAATTGATATAACATCAATTAAATTATGAAATCAAGATGCAAGAAATTAAGAGGCTAATCAATTAAGTCAGTTGTTAGATAATAAAGAATAATTTAGAAAAATGACAGGACATATCTTGGTATTTGCCTTATTTGGAGACTATATATGAGGGGAAGAGATGTACAACTAACTTTATTTTATTATGTCTGAATTCATAAGTGTCACATTTATTCAACATTTAACAAGTAGTTATTGATAATTTCAAAAGTAAAATTTTGTGTTTGATGTATATTGTAAGGAGAAGAGAAAATTTAAGAATTTCTCAAAAATGTTTGTCTTGAGCTCAAAATAAAAATAGAAGTTGGCATGTTTTGATATGAGTAAGACTGGAAGATGAGCAGGTTCAAAGAAACTAACCATTAGGAGCACATTTTTGGATATGTCATGTTTGAAACATCTGTAGTATTCATGAATATATAGATATTTGAAATCACTGCTCAAAATAGGAATGCCAGAATTGTCAAGTGATTGTTGCAACAATGTTTTTTTTGAAATGTAACATAGATATAATAAAATTTATAGATTTCAAGTGTCAGACTCATTGTATCCAAGCAGCAGACACCAGGATGAAACAAATATCAAAATTTCAGAGCTTTTTGTAATATCATATTAGGGTTCATTTAATCTAAAAATAAAAATACAATAACTATATGAAGGCGTGGAACAACAAAAGCAGACATAAATTAAATGGTAACCTCACACACATTTGGCTTTGAAATAAAAGAAAAAAAGAAAAATGTGAACACTTCTTTTAGGGGCCACCATTTAACAAGTAAAATTTCAGAACTATCAAAAGTAATTATAACAAACTGAAATGCTAGATTTGGAAACTACAATATTGGTAATAAAACTTTAACTGCATGGGATTAATAGCAGATTACACATTGTTCCCCTGACAAACCCGCAAAATGAAAAGCATCCATGAACTTGAAGATAGATCCACTATCTATTTAAGTATTTTTCCCTTCTGTGAAGTACACAGAGATACCTCCTCAAAGGTACGCAGAAGAGAAAAATACTTAAAAATAGAACAGTGCAGCAATGGCCTATGACAGGATGTTTAAAAGCCACATAAGCATTTCACATTCATCTAAACCTAGAAGACAATGGAAGCGCAGAAAATGCCTACCAGGGAAATTACAGAAAACCATGTTCAGAAACATCATAATCTAACCACTGAACATCAAAAATAAAAGCAGTCTTAAAAGAAGCTGAAGGTAAATGAAACAAAACAAAACAGGAAAAAAAAAAAAAAGACACCCACATACTGCATTCAGGGGAACAATGATAATATTGACTACCAATTTGTTATTAGAGAAAAATAGAGGCTAGGAAATCATGGAACAAGAAAACAAATGGAAAACCAAACAAAACAACAAAAACAAAAACCCACTCTCTCAACTTAGAAATGTATACCCAGCAAAGATATTTTTTTAATATACAGCTGTAACAAAGACACTTTTAGAATTAAAAACCAAACAAAAAATGTGAAGAACATTTGTTCACAATAGACAAAAACATAGAAAATCCTAAAGAGATATGATACTAGATTTAACTTGGAGCTAAGGAAAGAACACTAGATATGAAGAATGTTTTAAATATAAAAATGTAATTTTCTTCATCTTTTCTTAAACTTTCTGAAAGTGATCATCAAATAAAAAATGTAATACATACTGGCATATCTAATATTTGTAGTAGTAACTCGCTGTTATTTTAATGTGCAATTCATCCCCTAATGATAAATGATGTTGAACATCTTTTCACATACATTATGTGCCATCTGTATTTCTTCTTTGGTGAAGTGTCTATTTAGATCCTTTGCCTATTTTCTAATTAGGTTATTTCTTCTCTTAATGTTGAATCTTAACGGATCTTCAAATATTTTGAATAAAAGTCATTATTGGATATATATTTTGTAATTATTTTTCCCAGTGTGTAATTCAATTTTTGTTGTTGTTGTTGTTGTTTTCTTAAGGTTTTTCTTGTAGAATGAGGTTTTTAATGCTAATGAAGTTCAACTTCATTTTTTTGTCTCACAGACTATGCTACTGTTATATCTAAAAGGTCATCATCAATTCCAAGGTCATATAAATTTTATGTGTTTTATGTTTTCTTTTAGAAGTTTTACAGTTTCACATTTTATATTTAGATCTATGTTTCATTTTAAGTTAAATTTTATGAAGGATATAAGACGTGTGCTCAGGTTCCCCCCCCTTTTTTTTTTCTTTACACATGGATGTCCTATCTTCTCAGCACTATTTGTTGAAAAGACTATTATTTCTTCATATAAGTCTTTTCATGTCTTTGCTAAAGGTCATTTGAGTACGTATGGGTCTATTAGGGGCCTCTCTATTTTATTCCATTGATCTACATGTCTAATTTTTCCCCAATACCACACTTGTATACTACAGCCTTAGAGAAAGTTTTGAAGTCAAGTTATATGAGTCCTTCAACTTTTTTTTTTCTTCTTCTTCTTAAGTATTGTGTTGGCCATTCCAGGTCCTTGACTTTTTGCATAAACTTTAGAATGAGTATTTCAATAGCTTGCTGGGTTATTGTTTGGGATTGAACTGAATATATAAATCAAGTTGGGAAGAAGTAACATCATAACAATATAGAGTTTTCCAATACATAAACATGGAACATATCTTTTTTGAATTCCTTCATCAGAGATCTGTTCTTTTCTACATATACATTGTGTAAACATTATTTTACAGTTTTACCTAACAATTTCCCTTATTGGTGGTACAGTAAATTATATTGTTTTTAAATTTCAGATTCTAATTTTGTCCTTGATGAGGACAATATAGATTCTTCTTAAAAGACTTTAAAGTAGCCTTTTCATTCTCTGATAGAATCTTCTCGTTAACTCTTAAACCTCACAATGCTAAAACTCTCTAGTAGTTTAATCTCAGGTTAAATGTCATCTCCCCGGAGAGTTCTTCTCTGATCACCCGATCCAAAGTAGCACTTGTCCCCTCTTTATTTGCATTGCAGTCATATTTGTTTATTGTAATTCTCCAAAAGGCACATTTCACTATTGGTTTTGTTGTTGTTGTTTTGTCCTATTTGCTAAAGTTATGTATATGTTTATTGCTTATGTTTCCATGAGAATATAAACCCTGAAAGTTTAGAGACTTTTTAAGTTTTGTTCTCCATTCTACTACCCCCAGCAGTTTGAACAATTCCTCATTAAATGTTTGTTGGCTGAATAATTAATAACTTAATTATTCAATAATATTTGTTTCAAGTTAGTTTCTCTCATAAGCAGATGCTCAGACTAGAGTTTAAGTTAAATCCTAAAAAACACATTTAGGAAATGGGGGATTCAGAAAAGGAAAGGAAAATAACAGTATAGGTCATGGTTAGGTAAATAATAATCCTCTAAAGTGCCCATACACTAATCCCTGAAACCTGTGAATATGCTACCTTACAAGAAAAGAGGGAATTTGCAGACATGATTAAGTTACGGATAGTGAAATGGAATGATCCTGGACCATCTCAGCAGATTCGATGTATCAAAAGAGTTCTTATAAGAGAGTGGCAGGAATATTAGAGTAAGGTAGATATTTGAGGATGCTATTCTGCTGGCTTTGAAGATTGAGGAAGAAAACACATGTCAAGAAATAAAGGTGGCCTCTAGAAGCAGGCAACGGCAAGGAAATGGATTCTGTCCTAGAGCCTTGAGAAGGAATGCAGCCCACACCTCTGCTGATACCTTGACTTTCGGCCATTGAGGAATATTTTGAGCTTCCAACCTCCACAACAAGAGCATAGTAAATGTGTATTGTTTTAAGCCACTGTTGTTTTGTAACTGCTCACGGCAACAATAGGAAATGAAAGTAGATGCATTAAATAACGTATTATCCCTTTTGGCTAATGAATCTGAATCATGTAGAGGACTGGAAATAGTATAGAAATTGCTTCAGAATCATACCACTTGAGGGATGAGAAAAATAGTGCATTTGTCCAACTTCAGTTAGTCTTTGGTTGTTCTCCTGGCATTGACAGTCTGAAGCCCCACTTACCTGTCTTGCACATGGACTGAACATATTATCAAGAATAAAAAGGTAAGCAAGGTGGCTGACTAGAAGTCTCAGCACTCATCCCCCCCAACAAAGGCAGCCAGAACAATGAAAAAACTACTCTATTTTGATTTTAAAAAATAACTACAGCAGAGTGCTAAAGTATATCATAGAAGTAACAGAAACCCTATAGAGCACAGAAACTCAATACGGCCGCATAGAGCATGTAAGAAAATACCTTGCCTCTGCCAATTCACCCCTTAGTTAGGATCAGTTTGGAACCAAATGGGCCTTTCCTTGCTGAAAAAGGTAAGCAGTTAGGGGTGGTGGCTCACACCTGTAAGCCCGGCACTTTGGGAGGCCGAGGCTGGTGGATCACGAGGTCGGGAGATGGATACCATCCTGTCTAACGTGGTGAAACCCCGTCTCTAAAAATACAAAATATTAACCGGGCGTGGTGGCGGGCGCCTGTAATCTCTGCTACTCAGGAGTCTGACACAGGAGAATGGCATGAACCTGGTAGGCGTAGCTTGCAGTGAGTCGAGATCGTGCCACTGCACTCCAGCCTGGGCGACACAGCGAGACCCCATCTCAAAAAATGAAATAAAATAAAATAAGGTAAGCAACAGGACCTCAGTAGTTTCCACCAACCTGTTTTTTTTCTCAGTACTGGTACCTCCTGCAATTCTCACAGGCACTAAGCTCAGCTGAGAGAGCTGCCTGAATTCCACTCTGCTGCTCTCCTGGGAGAAGGAGACAACACTGTGCTCCTCCTTCTGTAGCCCTAAGGCTGCTACATGACACCATCTTGGAATGGGATCAACTGTTGGAGTAGCCATGGTAACCTTCTATCTGTGAGACCTTGTTGTACCTGAACCACCCTTACCCAGTGGCCTGCCACCCTGGAGCTACGATGTTACTACACCCTCCCTGTGAGGCCAAGCTGTTGTTGAGATGTTCCATCTACTCTTTCCAGTCACTGCTGTACTCTGTACCTCAGGGACTGAGTTGAAGCAGAGCTTCGCCTCCCAGGAAAATGTTGTTATGGCCATCAGAGAAGCCACAACCCCAGGGCCTAAGTTGAAGCAGCGCATTACCTACTAGGCCTAGCTGAGCAGTTGTGCATCCCAGAGCTGACCTGACATGATAACTCATGTCCTAGGGAAACAGAGCATTCGCTGAGTTAAGACAATAATGCTCCTTTCTATAGGCTGCATAACTGTGGTACCATCTTTCATTGAAACTGGACTAGCCCCCTAGAGTCTGAGCTGCTGAGATACTTCCTGTCCCAAGGGAAAGAGTTATTTTTCTGCTTCTCTTTGCAAGTCAGAACCTAAGCAACAGCTGTTCTCTGCCATTTTCAGTTCCTTACTGCTACTGCACCTAACCTTACAGTCTGGTATGCTGCCATATCCCACTATCCAAGGGTCCAGAGTCAACACTGTGCAGTACCTTATCTCCTAAGGTCCTAGTTGCAACTGTGTCCTATGATCAATTTAAACAGATAACATTCTCCAGTCAAAATGCGTGAAGTGTCAAAATGAATTAATAAAACAAGATCCAACTATATTCTGTCTACAGACACACTTTGGCCTTAAGAATATGTAGACTGAAAGTGAAGGGATAGAAGAAGGTATTTCAAGCAAATGTTAACCAAAAGAAGGCAAAGAAAGCAGAGATGGCTATACTTATATCAGAGGAAATATGCCCCAAGTAGAAAACTGTCAGAAGAGACAAAATAGATAATTATTTAATGATAAAGAGCTTGATTTATCAAGAAGACATAACAAGTATTAATATATATGTACCCAATATTGGAACTCAGATGAAGCTGAGAATCAAATCAAGAATTCAATCTCTTTAAAATAGTTGCAGAAAAAGTAAAATATCTGGGCCAGGCACAGTGGCTCATGCCTGTAATCTTATCACTTTGTGAGACTGAGGCAGGTAGATAACTTGATGCCAGGAGTTCAAGACCAGCCTGGCCAACATGACAAAACCCCGTCTCTACTAAAAATACAAAAACAAGCCAGTCATATGATGGTGTGTGCCTGTAATCCCAGTTACTTGGGAGTCTGAGGCAGGAGAATTGCTTGAACCTGGGAGGTAGAGGTTTCTGTGAGCCAAGATCGTGCCACTCCACTCCAGCCTGGGTAACAGAGAAAGACTCTGTCCAAAAAAATAAATAAATAAATAAATAATTCTGGGAATACACCTAACCAAGGATGTGAAAGATCTCTACGAGGAAAACTACAAAACACTGCCTAAAGAAATTATAGTTGACACAAACAAATGGAAACACATCCCATGCTTATGGAAGGTTGGAACCAATATAGTTAGAAAATGACCACACTGAGAAAAGCAATCTACAAATTCAATGCAAGTCCCATCAAAATACTATCATCAATCTTCACAGAACTAGAAGAAAAAAAATCCTAAAATTAATATGGAACCAAAAAGGAGTCTGCATAGTTAAAGCAAGACTAAGCAAGAAGAACAATTCTGGAGGCATCCTATTACCTAACTTCAAACTATGCTACAAGGCTATCATTACCAGAACAGTATGGTATTGGTTAAAAAAACAAACAAACAAAAAAAAACAGGCATGTAGACCAATGTAATAGATTAGAGAATCCAGAAATAAAGCCAGATACAGCCAACTGATCTTTGACAAAGCAAACAAAAACATTTTAATGGGGAAAGGACACTCTATTCAACCAATGGTCCTGGGATAATTGGCCAGTCACATATAGAAGAATGAAACTGGATCCTCATCTCTCACCTTATAAAAAAAATTAACCCAAGATGAGTCAAATACTAAAATTGAAGACCTGATACCATAACAGTTCTAGAAGATAATATTGGAAAAACTCTTTTATCCCTCAGCATAGGAACAGATCTTAAGCCAATAACAGTAAAAGAGGATGAAAAATGGCATTAAATAACAATAAAGGGTACAATTCAACAAGATGTCTTAACTATCCTAAATATATATGCACCCAACTGTGGTGCACTGAGAGTAATAAAACAAGTACTTCTAGACCTAAGAAAAGTCTTACACAGCCACAGTATCACAGTGGCTCATGCCTGTAATCCTAGAACATCGGGGCTGAAGTGGGAGAATTGCCGGAGGCCATAAGTTTGAGACCTGCTTGAGCAACACAGTGAAACCCCGTCTCTACAAAAACTGAAAAAAGTTACCCAGGTATGACGATGTGTGTCTGTACTCCCAGATACTCTGGAGGCTGAGGCGGGAGAATTGCTTGAGCTTAAGAGCTCATTGCTACAGTGAGCTGTGATCATTCCAGTGTACTCCAGTCTTTCAAAGAGTGAGACCCCATCTCAAAAACAAAACAAAAATGGACAAAGAACTTAAATAGGCATTTCTCTGAATATAACATAAAAATGGGCAACAGGTATGTGAAAATGTGTTCAACATCACTAATAGTCAGAAAAATGCAAATCAAAACTACTATCAGATACTACCTCACACCTGTCAAGGTACTTACTATCAAAAAGACAAGAGACAACTAATGTTAATGATAACTCTCTATACAAGACTATGGAGAAAACAGAACCCTTGTGTGCCATTGGTGGGAATGTAGGTTGATGCGACCATTGTAGATAACAGTATGGAGGTTCCTAAAGAAATTAAAAGTAGAACTACCATATGACCCAGCATTCTCTCTTCTTGGCATATACCCAAAGGAAATGAAATCACTACCTCATAAAAATATCTGCACTCTTAAGTTCATTGCAGCATTAGTCACAATAGCCGATACATAGAAACAACCTACGTGTTCATTGATGAATGAATGGATAAAGAAAAGGTTTTATATATGTAGGACTACTATTTAGCCTTAAAAAGGAAGCAAATTTGCCATGTCCACAGATGGACCTAGAGAGGACATTTTACTAAGTGAAATAAGCCAGACACAGAAAGAAAAAAGTAATGAATAGACTCATTACAAGTGGTTAGGGGGAGGCTCAAATATATGGAAACAGAATAAAACAAGGTCTGGGTTGGGGGAAGGAAATGAGAAAATATAGATCAAAGGATAAAAAGCAGCAGATATGAGGGCTGCACAAGCCTAGAGCTCTAATGTACAACACTAAGACCATGGTTAATAGTAGTGTATTGTATTAAGGATTTTTGTCAAATGAATAATTTATAGTTGTTCTTACCAAGGGGCAGTTGGAGATGGATAACTACGAGAGATGATGAACTTGTTATTTGTTCATTATAGTGACTATATATATATATATATACATATAATATGTATTATACCTTAAATATGCATAATAAAATATTCAAAAAATACCCATAAAATTATCACACACAGAAAAGAAGAAACAGAGAAAGCCTTGAGCTCAGTTGTAGGTACAGTACATGCATCACAAGGGTTATTGCAGAGAAAATACCAACAGTATTTGCTAAAATTATCTTGACCACTTTCTATGCACTTTTTTCCTGAATTTCCTGAATATTCATTATAATAACTTAGATTTAATTACTGGCTCTTTTTGTACAGGAACTATGCTAGGTTAAGACAATGTAAAGCCTTAATCTCACTCATCGTGAAATTTCCTCTTAGTAAGAATCAAAAACAATTTCTGGAATCCAATATGCATGTTAAAAAAGATTTAGATACAAGATTACTTCATAGCACATTGGAGAGTTATTGGGTCCAGTTAATGTTGTAAGAAAGAGGCCATGACTAGATATCAAGATTCCAAAAGTGAATATAGAAACAAAGTAGAAATGGTAGAAGATGTATTCTAAGCATAAGGTATTGTATTTCTGAATGTATGCCTCAATAAAGAGCTTTGTAAGTTTGGTTTAGCTACAGAAAGAAAATTTTGGTGAGGAGTTAGCTTAGAACTTCAATGATGTTGGTAAGTTGAATGAGGTACTATTTTACTCCCCAATATATCCTCTGAAATTCAAGTTTGGATATTACTAGCTAATGACCTATCTTCCACTTATATCTGACATGCCCATTTGGCAAAGGGTTACTTTACATGAAACAAACATGTACTTCAGCTACCTAACTCTGAGTTTCCAAAATAAATTCATCAATGGCCAATATTGGCTAAAGTGAGACAAATTTCTGGGAAAATGGTGGTTTTTCTCCTGATATTTATGGGTAATATTTGAAGGACTTATCTTCAACTCTTCTCATTTCTAACATTTCTACATCTAATCCATCATCAACAGTGTTGACTCTAATTTCAAAATATTTAGGCATCTAAATACTTTCAACACATCCAATGCTAGCACTGCACCATTAACGAGGCAGCCATTTTCTCTCTCTTTGTGTATTCTAATTGCCTTCTAAGCTGTACTCTTATTTTCCTGATTGTGTCTCCTGACTATTATCAACTAAGTAGACAGAGTGATCTTTGAAAAATGTTAAGTCAGGTCCCAACATCCCTCTGTTTAAGATATTTTGAGTGAACGTCATCTCAGTCAAAGTCAAACTTTAAAAAATTTTCTGCAAGGCCCTCATTCATCTACACTCCTTTTACTTATCTGTCCTTCTTTCCGACTACTAGCACTCATTCATTCTGCTGTGGCATCACTTTTCCATTTTGGGGCTTTTGCATTTACTATTTTCTCTACCTGGAATGCTTTACCCCAACATATGTATGTGACTTCCTTATTTAAATTTTAATTTTAAGTTATTTGACAAAGCTAATAAATGACAAAGTCAAAATTTGGACGTAAGTAATCTGGCTCCAGAATCGACATTTAAACAGGGACACGACCTTTATGTGTAAATTTGATTAAATCTCCTAGTTCCATGATGTCCTAATGTTCAAAACCTTCCCCATAATTTCCTCAAACATTTGAAGATTTCTATGTTATACTCTTCCCTTTTCTCTGCATCTTGAGCCATTACATATTAACCTTCTCTCTCTTAAATGTTTTGGTTGTTGTTGTTTGTTTGTTTGTTTGTTTTTGAGACGGAGTTTCGCTCTTTTGGCCAGGCTGGAGTGCAATGGCCGGATCTCGGCTCACGGCAACCTCCGCCTCCCGGGTTCAAGTGATTCTCCTGCCTCAGCATCCCGAGTAGCTGGGATTACAGGCATGCGCCACCACCCTGGCTAACTTTGTATTTTTAGTTGGTCAGGCTGATCTTGAACTCCTGACCTCAGGTGATCCACCCGCCTCAGCCTCCTAAAGTGCTGGGATTACAGGCGTGAGCCACTGCACATGGCCTCATTAAATGTTTTATGACCTGATTGGTTTACTGGATATGAGATTAAGGGAAACTTTCATGTCTTATAACGTTCCCTCTTCTATTTATCCTCTACCCTACTACCCACTCACTAAAATGTTTCTTTTCGTTAAGACAAATTTCTCTTCCTGTGTCGGGCACGGGATAGTAGAATGGCCATTGCATTTTGAAGCCTGAGCATGCGCTTGAGGTCTTTTCCACCGTCGTTAGTAGTTAGTGTAGCTTTACTGGCTAATGAAAGTGTTTCTTCTTTATTAAAAAGTGTAGCCCCTGACAGAAATTCTGGTGAAGACATTTTTCTACACCTAGTTATATGTCCTCTGAACTCAAGTATGAAGATTCTCATTTGTAGTGTGGGCTCTGCCAAAACACATGTATTTATAAAAAGATTTCTGGTAACACTCTGATCATATATTTTGAGACTTATTGAGTTTGAGACCATTATCAAGAGTCTTTAGGAAAAGATAATGACATAAAAGCAAACTGCTCTGCTCTCTCATCTAGCCTTTCCAAAATTGAATAAATTGTCAAAGATAATAAACTAAAACAGGAAAATGAAGTTATCACCATTGAGCCTAGAAATAGTGAAAAATGTATGCTAAAACGATTGAAAAAAATATTACTAAATTCATTACAAAGGTGGGCAAATAGAACTTCATTAAGTGGAATTGGAGCTGCCCTCCTAATGAATAAACTCTGTGGTACAGGAAGAAAAAAAGCATAGGGACATCCTGCTAACATTAATTTAAGCAGAAAAGCAACCGCTCAGAGGCCAGCAAAGGGAAAAACACAGGTAATAGCTTGTTTTGAAACCTTTTTGTCATTGTGGAAAACAAAAACATAAGAATATCAAAACCAGTATTTGTGACTATGTGCTTTGTAAGGGAATTATTCTGATACAAGTTATTTTTTTTTCTGAAATACAGAGGAATTCATTATCTGGAAGTATGATGGACAGAGTGAGCATATATGGAAATAGCACATCGAAGCTTCTTTGGACACTGGGAACTAACTGCTGTCAGAGGTTGAACATGCTCTTGAAATAAAACTACCCCAGGCAACACAAACAAGTTTTAAAGAACATCTGTTGAACACTAACAGAAACATAAGTTATGTGAAATAAAAAATGAGCTATGATATGATAAGAGAGAATCTGAATGTAAGAAGGAAATACACTGGCACATTTTAAAACAATAACAGAAGAAGAAAACAGCACAACAATTCTGTTTAATAAATTAAAAAATTAGATGAGAGAATATATGCTGGGAAGCGTGTCTTTTGCACAAAGAGGAAAAAAAGAAATTATTAAAAGCATTAAGAAGAGAGATAATAGACACAAAGGCTAAAGAGAAAATATATATAATATGGTTAATTGATATACTGAAGGGAAAAATCAGTTAAAGGTATAATATTTAAAAGTACTGAATTTTAAAAAGTAAAACAGGTTCTGCAGTTTCAAATGATACCCGATAACATTGGAAAGCAATGAGCCATTCAAGTAGAATATAAGACAAAAATATTAATCATTAACATTTATTGAGCACTGTCTTAGCTCGAGCTATAATACAAATCACCATGGACTAAGTGGGTTAAATGACAAACAATTACTTCTAGTATTTCTGGAGGACGGGGAGTTCAAGATTAAGGTATTTGTAGATTCAGTATCTGGTGAAGGCCCTCTTCTTACTGTATGTTAACCTGGTGGAGACAGAAGTCGAGTGTCTTCTTTGTCTTACAAGGAAATGAGTCTCATCATCGGGGCTCCAGTCTCATGACCTCATCTAAATCTAATGACCTCCAAAAGTTCTACCTACAAATAGCACCACAATGGAGGTCAGAATTTTAACATCTGAAAATTGGGAGAACTCTAACATTCAATCCATAACAAGCACTCATGTCGTGACTGAACTAAGTTCTTTACCAGTATCACTGATTGAATATGCTTAGTAGCCCTTTAAAGTCAGCACTATTATAATTATTCTCTTTTTATTTAGAAGAAAGGGCATACAGAAAAACTTGACAAAGTAAAATATCTAGTATGTTGGAACTGGGATTTACATCCAGGCATTCTAGCTGGAATAGAGATAAAATAGAGATAAAATTTGAAACATTAATAAAAGAGAACAGAAATAGTTGACTTTGAAGATTTGGTTTATTTTTTAAATGAAACAGATTTACAAATCACTAGTTGTTTTAGGTGACTTTATTTGTAAGGAGAAAATACAAATACAGATAATTAAGAAATAAGGCTAATATAGCTATTAATATAGAAGAAATCCACAGTTTAGAAAAGTATAGCTTATTGAAAGGACTCTTGTTTTTTCTTCCTCCTTCCATCCCTCTCTCTCTCTCTCTCTCCCTGTCTTATTTTTACCTACCTAAGGAAGGAATTATAATCACCTAAGTTGGATAATAGTTCCTAATATGAACATGAGGGTCCAATGTCAAATTAAAAAATGATACACACACAAAAAAAGCATTTATGTAAACTTTCCCAATTTTTGAATATTAGCTTAAAAAATTCAAAACAATGTGTAATTTAAAACAAACAAAATATGTGTTGGTGAAACTCAACCCACATTCTGAGCTTTTGTCCTGTGATAAAAGGCAAGATCACAACCTATATTTAGATGGCATTTTAGAAACATTGAGGTTTATACCTGAATTTTTGTAATTGTTGGGCATTAGTGAAATCCTACCTTTTGGCAAGATGTAGGGTACAAATGTTCAATGTTTTATTTAAATGAAAAAATAATGTTCTTTAAAAATAAGCTGAGTTAGACGTAGGCTTTATATATATATATAAAAAAAACCTTCTGAAATTTGAAAGATCCAATAATTACATACCCCTAAATAAAAATGTATTTTTCCCACATAAAAGTGAGCTGAAACCATATTGATAAGCAGTCTAAAGCTTTTGTTTGTTTGTTTGTTTGTTTGTTTTTAAAAATACCGACAGAAAAGTAGGTGGTAGGTTCTTCACTCACTCAGCAAATATGTGTTCATTACCTACTTTGTGTGCCAAGAGTTGAATGCAAACTGTTATGTAAAACATGTTCAGTACCTTCATGGATAATTTGGTCATTTCTAATCTCTAATAGTGAAATAAAGAAATGAAGAGAGATGGAGAGAGAGAGAAAGATGGGAGGGTGGAAGGGTGGAAGGGTGATGGGGCTGGAGAGTAAGAGTGTAAAGGGGGAATGTCCACAAAATTTGAACTACGTGGTATCTTGTCAAAACTTCCAAGATGAAACAGTTATAAAATATATTCCTAGATTCATTAATTAGTAGGTTTGTTTTGTTGTTAAATTAGGTAAAAACTGAATGAAATCTACCCAAAATGATAATATTTTTGGTGGTACTGGTGGAAAGAATTACTAGTCTAAGCCATTCTGTCTGGCCATGGTTATAGATCTGTGCCAGTTGTTTATCAAAATCTCTTTAGTTTATTGCAATAAAAGTAAGTAAACTGTATCATCTACATAATATCTATAGTTTTTATCTTTTTTCTAATTTCTATACAATTTTATATAATGCATGGTTCATGATAAAGGACTATCTAGTTATACTTTTATCTTACTATACTTTGAATAACTGGAAGTTGGACTGAATTCTCACTCCACAACTTTAACAATAAAAAGCCATAGACTTAAAGAATATTAATACTAGAAGGAATTTAACGGATTATCATTTGTCCACATTTCATAGGTGTAAAGACTGAGATCTAATGAAATATTTTGTCGAGAGTTTATAGGAACATATAGAGGTGGCCTACATAGAAAGTGGTTGAGTACTTTGAATGAAAATACCAAAATGTCTGTTTATGAGATATGTTTAAAATTCATCTGTATTTTTAAGATGAAGCACATGCTGTGCAATCAGTTTAGTTCATAGGTAAAGAGTATTATTTCTAATCTTGATTGCAGCAATTTCCTGCAAGTTTTGGCTGGTACTATTTTTGACTTTTGAGGCTCTGAGCTCTGCTGTGCTTGGCTCACTGTTGGAATTTCATCAGTAGTGTTTATGAGTCATGTGAGCTGATAGCCATAAAGCTTAGCCTGAGTAAGCTATAAAGTTCTGCCAATGGTGGTAGGGGTCAGAATGTGAGAGAGGAGTAGGGATTTGAAATCAGCTGCTAGAATTGGTGTCATTGCTGGGGAACATGATGATACTAGCAGAACCAAGTAGCTCAACATAAAGCAAAGAACAGGGATTAAAATTGTTCATTAACCAACACACAAAATCATTCTTCTGGTCTTTTTCCTAAGGGTCTTAGGAGTGTTTTGCTTCTAATATTTTCAAGTGACGTTACAGAACAAATGACTTTAAGTGATTTGTTTGGGATTTGTTCCTTGTGAATTGTATGCTTTCTATAATCTCTAAACTGGGTGATTTTGATCTTTAATAAAGAAAGCATAATTGACTAATATGACAGGTATTATAAATATTAGTTGGTTATTTCATGTTGATGGATGATTCTTATTTTAGTAGAAATACGCCATGGTGCCAGCAGATAAACAACAGTAAAGCAAAACATTGTCTGGGACTGTTAAGAAATTGATTTTCCATAAGATCTTATTTAAAGTTTTATTTCGGGGACAGGAGAGCAACATTTTATAAAGCAAATACTGCCATACTCTGAGAAATAAATCTTGCAGAGAATAAAAAGACACAAAAGAAACATTTGATGCAAAGCTATGTTTTGCTATTGTGTTTCAGGTCAGTAGTTTTATATAGTACTTGAAAAAACTCATCATCCCTTGTTGTCCAGTGCAATTACATGGTGTTGGTATGTACAAAGAAAGACTTTTGTAAATTTTCTGTAAAGCTAGTTTGTTCAAAGCCTACAGGGAAATCACTTTTTAAATGTTTTATTTGTGTGTGAGATTTAACAAGAAAATTAAATTCTGTAAAAAAAGGTTTTACAAATTTTTGTGATCTTTTTCAATTGTTACTTCCAAAGGACAAGAAATTCTATGATATGCGTGTTTCTCCCACATCTCTTTGTAATCTCTCAATTGCATTTACTACAAAATTATTTATAAAACCACAAGGCATTAGAATAGGAAAGAGGAAAGGGAGTTGACTCCTTTTTTAGATTACAGATATTAAATACTATTATTCTGAAGCCAAAGATAGCTAATTGGTAAATATCAATGGAAAATGAATATGCATTATCACAAAGAGAATTTTATTATGTCCAATTGAAAAGATATTTCTTTAAGGCTATCATGGAAGCTTTAGACAGGCTTAGGAGTTGAAATCTTCAAAAATATTGCTTTTAAATAATCTAATGTTTTCTACTTATAAATAAAAATATGTTTATTATTATGAATTTATATAGATAAAACTACTTATAACTTTTCAAGCACCATTTGTTTTACAATTTAATCATCATAATTATGTGATAATATAAAATATAGATTAACCTCCATAACTGAATATTTAATTTTTTCTAATTATTTTCACTTTTATTATATCAGTAGTTCTGTGTTATAGCTGATAGTGTAGCTATCAGCTATAACACAGAATACTCATTTTTAGTTAATAAAAGAGGAGATTTTATGGCTGGGCTGAGATTGTTCCTATCCCAGACCAATGATTATTTTAATGTCATTGTGGGCCATGACCAAACATTTCCTTTTCATCCTGAAGTACCAGTTCTGCTTACAAATAGTATTAATGTGTATTTGCATTCTGGCAAATGGCCAGATATATCTGCATTACCATTTCCAAATAGAGTCAAAGTAAAGGAAATACATTTTGGGGAATAATTGAGTGCAATAGAATATCTGCCTTTAGTCCTTCCACTAAGGATTTTATAAACTATTTAGCAAGCATAGTCATGATTAATGCTGTTAATAATCCAACTTTTCTCTCAGTTACAAGGTTATATTATACCTCCCAACACCTCAGAGCTAGATATGGCTATGTGAGATTTTTCTTAAGAACAAATAAGCAGAAATGACATGTATACCATTCTGGCTGAAGCATTAAACAATGGTTCATTTTTTTTTTTCTGCCTGTTTTTTTGAATCTCTTCCTTCACATGGGAACTGGAAATGTTTAGAGATGGTGACTACTCTTTCTAAAAGTACTGACTGAGGAATATGACAAGCAGAGCATCTTAATGTCCTCATGTATGTGAAACATACATTTTTTATTAGCATACAGTAAAATTATCTGATTTTCAGTGTGTGTTTTTGTGGATTTGTCTAGATTTATTGATTGGGTTTAATAATACCAACATGGTCAGTATAAGGAATAGTTCCCTCATCTCCAAAAATTCTTTCTTGCTGTAATTTTGTAGTCAATGACTCACTTCTGAGTTAATCTTTGGCAACTATCAATATTTTCTCTGTTCTTATAGTTTCATATTTATTTATTTATTTATTTATTATTATACTTTAAGTTCTAGGGTACATGTGCATAACGTGCAGGTTTGTTATATATGTATACTTGTGCCATGTTGGTGTGCTGCACCCATCAACTCATCAGCACCCATCAACTCGTCATTTACATCAGGTATAACTCCCAATGCAATCCCTCCCCCCTCCCCCCCTCATTGGCAACTATCAATATTTTCTCAGTTCTTATAGTTTCTTTCTTTCTTTTTTTTTTTTTATTTAGTTTCATCTTCTTCAGAATGTTATTTGAAATGGAACTACACAGAACATAACATTTTAATATTGGCTTTAGTCACTCAGCATAATGCCTTTCAGATTCATTCATGTGTTATGTGTTATCCAAAACTTTTCATTTTTGAGCATCCATTGCTTTTCATTTTTGAGTAGTCTTCCAGTATATGAATGAACCAGTTTATGTATCCTTTCACCTTTAAAGGGCATTTTGATGGTTTCCAGTTTTACGATGAGTACGAATAAAGGTGGTAGAAACCTTGTTTACAGGCTGTTTTTGGAACATGCATTCGGATTCTCTGGAGGAACAGAACTAATAGGATATATGTATGTATGAAAGGGAGTTTATTAAGGAGATTTGACCCATAGGATCCAAGGGGAATTCACACAATAAGCCATCTACAAGTTGAAGAGCAAGGAAGCAAGTAGTGACTCAGTCTGAGTCCCAAAACCTCAAAAGCAGGGAAGCCTACAGTACAGCCTTCAGTCTGTGGCAGAAAGCCTCAGAGCCACTGATGTGAGTCCAAGAGTCCAAAAGCCAAAGAACTTGGAGTGAGATGTTCAAGGGCAGAAAGCATCCAGCACAGGAGAAAGACAAAGGTCTCCCCTCTTCTTCTGCTTGCTTTATTCTAGTGGTGCTGGCAGTTGATTGGATGGTGCCCACCCACGCTGAGGGTGGGTCTGCCTCTCCCAGTCCACTGACTCAAATGTTAATCTCTTTTGACAACACCCTCACGGACACACCCATGAACAATACTTTGCATCCTTCAATGCAATCAAGTTGACACTTAATATTGACCAACACAACATCTATATTTAGAAGTAGAATTGCTAGGCCATATGGTAAATGTATGCGTAATTTTGCAAGAAATCCTCAAACTTCCAGTGCAGCTATGCAATTTTGCACTCCCATCAGCAATGTATGAGAGTTGTGGTTGCTCTACATCCTCTACAGCACTTGATATTGTAAGCTTTCATAAATTTATTTTAACAATTGTGTAATAAGATTTTATTATAGTGTTAATTTGCATTTTTCAAATGGATGATGTTAAACATATTTTCATCTACTTATTTTCCATCTGCATCTTTCCTGTGCTTATCATTTACATCTTTTTGGTCAAGTCTCTGCTAAAATCTTGTCCATTCTTTTAACTGAATTGTTTATGTTCTTCATATTGAGTTTTGGGAATGTTTTATATATTCTGGATATAAGATATGCAATTGCAAATATTTTCTCCCAGTCTGTAGCTTGTCTATTTATTCTCTTGCTAGTGTCTTTCACTGAGCAAAAATTTTCATTGTGATAAAGTCTAGTTATCAATATTTTCCTTTTATATATTTATTTTTTGTTGCCGTGTCTAAGACTTTTTTTTGCCTAATCTAAGATTGTAAAGATTTTCTCCTAGGTTTTCTTCTAAAATTTTATAGCTTCACTTTTATATCTGTGACTTATTTATGCAAATTCTATTTCTCATTTTTTCTTAGTCTTGATTTTTTAAATTATGTAATTGAGGTATGATTGACATAAAACTAGGTATTTAAAGTATGCAACTTGATGAGTTTGGTTCATTTAGGTCGTTTTTTGAGGGAATTTGATTTTTTTTTTTAATTTGGATGTACACTTGTTCTGATACTATTTGACAAAAAAAAATGCATTCTCTACTGAATTGCCTTTGCACCACTTACAAACCTCAGTTGACTAAAGCTAGGTGCTATGACATGCCTATAGTCCCAGCTCCTCAGGAGACTGAGGCAGGAGACTTGTTGAGCCCAGGAGTTTGAAGCTAGTCTGGGAAACATTCCAAGACTCCCTGTCTATAATATAAAGTCAGAGATTTATGTATTTGAGATTTTTTAGGAGAAAATTATTTTGATTACTGTACCTTTATACTTATTCCTAAAGTTGGTTAATGTATATCCTCCAACTTTTGTCCTTTTTTTCAGAATTGTTTTTGTTACTCTAGTTTATTTGACTTTCAATATAAGTTTTAGGATCAGCTTGTTGATACCTCCAATAAGGCTTTCTGAAACTTGGTTAGAATTGCAGTGAAGATATAAGTTTTATAAATTAGGAAAATTGATTGTAGCTATGCTTTTGCAATATGTAAACATGATATATCTCCACTTATTTTGTTTTTCCTTGGTATTTTTCATTAACATTTTACGGTTTTAAAGATATTGTGAATAAGGACATTTTATTCCTTCTTTTACAGTTGGCTAGACTTTTATTTACTTTTGTTAATGGGATTGCTGACAGTAGACATCCTTGCCTTGTTCCCAGTCTTAGGTAGAAAGCATTCAATCTTTCACCATCAAATACAATGTTTGCTTTAGGGTTTGTTCATTTTTATAGAGACCTTTTATCAGTTTTGTTAAACATTTTTTGACAAAATTTACTTTTTATTTAGATTAAAATAAATAGTACAAAATGTATTTATTTATTTATTTATTTATTTATTTATTTATTTACCAAAAATAACAAGTATTTTCTGTGTTTATTTCCAGATAAAACATAAAACACCTAGTTTTGTAGGTTTTCCAGGTTTGACTTATAAATCAAGATGAGGCAGTAGACATAGTTATGACAAAAAAATGAAAGAAAACGGACATGTCAGATGTCTGTATCCATCGCCTCTGATTCTGCCTTGACCTTGAAACCTATATTTTCAATATATACTGACTAAAAAGTTTATGATATGGGCTTGACAAAAGATGTAAATAGCAACAACAAGTTTATAACTGAAGTTTGAATGGAAGTGCCTGCCATTGTTGTCCCACATCTTCTTGTTGCTGTTTACATTCCTTGTTGAGTCTGCATCTCCATAAGCTGTTATAGCCCGTACATGTTGAAAACTTAGCAATGGTGGAGTCTTCCATTCAAACCTTAATTGTAAACTTGTTCCCTTAAGTTCATTTGATAAAGACAAAAACCACACTGAAATCCTGGTTTGGTGAGCTTTGTAAGTGTCTTTCTCTGGTAATTTCTTTAACTGTTTATTATAGATTATGAACAATATATTTAAAACTTCTACTAGTCAAAAGTCAATTGTGGGTTTCACTATAATATTTTATGAGATGTATTTTGTCTTGCCACAACTCCTCAAAATTTGTTTCTTCAAAGAATTGATAATTCAATACTCACTGACTAGATCCATAGTGGAAATAAATGTTATGTCTAAAATGGATTAAGTTAAACAATTCCAGAATGACACTAGCAGGGATCACACAGAAGTGAAATGCAGCACTTTCCATACTATATTCTGGAAGAACAAATGGGCCTTGAAACATGAGAGTTAAAATATGAGCCTTTTAAATACTTAGATCATTAATGGGTAACGAATTTAATGGAAGGCCTATAGGCAAAGATATGCCTTACAGCTTTTCTGCCAAATATCAAATATAAAAGAAGATATATTTTAGAAATCTTTTAGACAATTTCACTGGTTTTGGAATTATTCACAGGAAGCTCTTTGTTGTATAGAGTTTGATATATGTACTCCCCATTAAATCTGTTGTGTTTTACATCAAAAGTTTTGTTAAGAAAAGCTGAGTTACTTAACCTTTCTTCCATCAAAGTGTTTAAGTATGCTTTGAGACATTTTCATAGATTTTCATAGCACTTATTCTCAATCTTCATCACAGGAAGAATACACAGGTTCTTTAACAATGCATACACATTAGGAAAAAATGATGTCAGGCAGGTGGAATGCTTCATACATGGGGGACAGAAGTCCTATATCTTTAACTCTATGTTTCCATTTGACTCTTCAACAAGGAAGCTCAGCTGAGAGCATGTCTGTTCTGGGTAAGTGATTTCTGTACTTGTCAGCATGGTGTTTCTCAGATGTATTGAATTTAAGCTGTCTTATGACTGAAGGCACCAAATAAGCATATCATAGATTTGAGATACTTCTTTGAGAACATATCTTTGAGGAACTGTTCTGAGAATATATCTTTCAGTTTCTGAAAAATGTGCTCCACTGTTGGAACACTTAGGGTTTCTTTATAAAAACTCTTAGAGGTCAGTTGAGATGCCATGTTACCTTGGTAAGCTCTATGGAATTTCCCAAGGAGTTTTATTTGACTATCAATTTTGGTTGCCAAATCTGTGGCTTCCTCAAGCTAAAAATAATGATAGACTTCAATATCTTCCATCACTTCATTGAATGAATGTAGTACTGTAGTCAAACTACTGCCTACAAAGATAATATCAGAGGTGTGACCCTGGAGATTTCTTCAAGGGGTTCTTTTAAAGGACATTTTTAATAACAACAATGGTAACAACAAAATCAAAATCTGTTGCTGCACTACAGAGGACAAATTCTTGGCTGGGTACTCAGTTGTCCCATCTAATATTGCATCATCTTTTATATCATTTAAACCCAAAGAAGTGCTAGGATGAGGTCCACTAAAATTTCAAAAGAATCATGCCTGCCTGTTCAATGAAAAAATCAAATATCCTTTAGTCATTTACTCTTTTCTCCACTGTTTTGAAAAACAGTAGAAATGACACTGTCACTCCTAAAAGCAGTTGTGATTGATGGAAAAAATAAAGAAACTTCTGCAGTTGTTCCTAATGCAACAGATACACTCATAATAGGCACTGATTTTGCCAATCACAGACTAAGGCACAGGAAAGGCAGGGTGGGTAGATACCTTGGGGATATTTTTTTAAAAGTCTAGGAGAAACAACTTTCATTTTGGAAGAGAATCCATTGCACACAATGTAAACTTGGCCATGACAATAATATTCCATATTTAGTCCCCATTTCTCAGTTATGGTAGTGTGAAATTTCACAGCCAAAATTTCTGCTTCAGCTTCAAAAGGCAGGAAGCCCACAGATTCCTCTCTCAGGTTATGAGATTCGTAAACAAACCTCACCAACACAAGTGGGTGCTCTTCCCCTGATATGTCCACTACATTGTCAGTGATGGCTGTGGTTTAGATATTTGACCCTCCAAATGTCATGTTAAAATTTGATGTTAAAGGTGGGGATGAACAGGGGATATTTGGGTCATGGGGTAAATCCTCATGAAGCACGTAGTGCCATCCTTGTAGTAATGTGTGAGTTCTTGCTGTCTTAGTTTCTACAACAGCTGCTTGTTGAAAGGAACCTGGCATCTCCCTCCCCTCTCTTTTTCCAGTCATGTTATCTATGCATGCACCAGCTCCCCTTTACCTTCCACCCTGAGTGGAAGCAGGCTGAATCCCTCATCAGATGCAGATGGTGATGCCATGCTTCTTGTACAGCCTGCAGAACCATAGCCCAAATAACCCTGTTTTCTTTATAAGTTACCCAGCCTCAGGTATTCCTTTATAGCAACACAAACTGACAAAGAGTGATAATGACAAGGAAGTGTGAGATTCTCACTTCCCTTAGAGTTTCTTCCCTAATACAGCTCTCACAGATATCTAGCATATGATTCTACTGTGTTTCCAAACAGAACAGTGTGTTGTGTTAGCCACTGTTGTCTCAGAGTGCTTTCTTAGGATCTCTTCACCAGAATTTATCCGGCACTCCAGCAGTGCTTGACAGTTATCAGTAGTAAAATTTCAAATAAAGACTTTATGTTTAGCTTTCTCATGAGAATCAAAACTTCAAATAGAGACTTTGTGTATTTTTTTGTTTTCCTTCTTGTCAAAGATTAGCAGTAAAATGTTCTAATCCTGTTCTTCATCCCCTTCTCTGCACTGGGGTTCTGAGCATTGCTGTTATTGGTTTCTCTCTCTCTCTGTGTGTGTGTGTGTGTGTGTGTATGTGTGTATGTGTGTATGTGTGTGTGCATTTTCCTCTTCAGTGTTGTAAATATTTTCTGCTTTGTGTGTTCTGATTTCATCGTCACTCAATTCTTCTATTCATTTTCCCTATCATGTAGATTGTTTAAATGGCTACTAAGATCAACTATTATTGGTATTACATTATCTTAAATAACTATCCTATAAACACTAGTTCTACAGATCATAAGATCTGTAGTCAAGTAGTTGGCACATACTTGACAATGTTTTTTCAATTGACCAGATATTTTCTCTTCTATCCACTCTCTTACAGTTCATCTGCTTCTGGCATCTGGCTGGATCTCGTGGGAAACTGAAAAAAGCCAGGTCAGACTATATGCTCTTCTGCAGTACAATTGGTGGCAGTGCAGACCTCACTTACCCTCTGTTGTGCTCAGCCTTCTCTTCCTTGCCTTCACAGGGCAGCATGCTGGACATAGGGGCCCAGGAAGGGAGAATGTGTTGTTGTATTTTTACAGATACATATGTGTGTGTGTGTGTGTGTGTGTGTGTGTGT
>NW_012100655.1:845046-905027 GCF_000951045.1 Mandrillus leucophaeus | reverse complement strand
TTTTTTTTTTGATGAAGTCCTGCTCTCTTGCCCAGGTTGTTGTGTAGTGCCACAATCTTGGCTCACTGCAGCCTCCACATCCCGGGTTCAAGTGATTCTCCCACCTCAGCCTCTCGAGTAGCTAGGACTATATCTGGGTCCACCACCCCTGGATAATTTTTGTATTTTTAGTAGACAAGGTTTCACCACGCTGGGCAGGCTGGTCTCTAACTCCTGGCCTCAAGTCACCCTCCTGTGTCAGCCTCCCAAAGTGCTGGGATTATGGGAATGAGCCACCACGCCCAGCTGTATATCTTCTTTATTTTGTTAATATGATGAGCTATAGGTTGAATGTTGAATGTTGACCCAACTTTGTATTTCTGGAGTAAATACCACTAGTTTATGTTTAACGTAGTATTCTTTTAATATGTTGATATATTTAATTTGAAAATAATTCATTGTAGATTTTTGCATCTATGTTCAAATAAATATTGGTCTTTTCTTTTACTGGTTGTCTCACATTTTAGTATCAAGTAAATATTCCCTTCTTTCTCTAGTCTGGATTCTCTAAAGAAACAGAACTGAGAGGATATATGTGATACATGTATGTGTGTATATTTTATAGAAATTGGATCACATGAGATGGAGACTGAGAAGTCCCACGATCTGCCATCTGCAAGCCAGAGAACTGTGAAAGATGGTGGCATAATTCAGTCCAAGTCCTAAAGCCTGTGGGGTGGGTGTTGGGAGGTGAGGGTGCAATTCCTGATCTGAGTCTGAAGGCCAGAGAACCAGGAGCATTGATGTCTAAGGGCAGAAGAAGAAGATGGATGTCTCAGCTTAAGAAGAGAGAGCAAATTTGCTCATTCTTTTCCTTTTGGTTCTACTTGGGCCCACAATGGGTTGGATAATGTCCACCCACATTGGTGAGAATGATTTTCTTTACAGAGCTACTGATTTAAATGCTAATCTCTGCTGGATGTACCCTCACAGACACACCAGAAATAATGTTCTAGCTGCTATCTTGGGCATTCCTTAGCCCAGTCAAGTGGACACATAAAATTAACCATGACACTCCTTTTCTATTTTCTGGAAGGGATGTATATAATGGATGTTATTTCTTCTTTTAATGTTCAGTAGAATTTGCCAGTGAAAATATCTGGGTCTTAAGTTTTCTCTTTTGAAGGTTTTCAAATATGGATTCCATTTAAAAAATATTTGTGGGAATATTTAGGTTTTCTATTTCTTCTCAGCTGAATTTTGTTATACAGGAGTACCCTGCCTTCAAGAAAATTACATTTTTTATGGGGAATAGGTGATGTAGGTCCTTACATAACAGTGTGTTATAGGCTAAGGGAGGCATAGCCTGGTGAGCAGTAACACTATGATCCATTATGTATTCCATAATATTGCAAGAACCAGAAAAAATTAATTTTAGGCTATTAAGAAGATTTTATTCTGTAGGAGGAAGAATCCAGAAGAAACTGAAGTAACATATGATTTATGGTTCAGAAAATACTTTTGGTCTTTGTAAGAACTGAGTGTTCAATGAGGGGTTTGATAGAGAAAGCACACTTAAAGATTGAATCAACATGGGAGGGGAGAGAAAATGGGAGCTGGGCACAGATTTTCTGTCCACAAGTTGCTGTAGGAACACTGAAGAATGAACCATTAAAAAGAAAAAAAATCCAGATTGCCCAAGAGGTTTGACTTATTATATTCAAAATGTACTTCTTCTTCCAGTACAGTTTTTTAAAAAACCAGAGTGGCATTGAGATTGCTGGTAAAATACTTCAGAATTATAACTTGGGAGGGTAAGAGAGAAATTTATGATGTCATACTATCAGGGACGAAAAAACCCACTATTTTTATAATTAACTTTAAAAATTTATAAACATATTATATTGAACAATTAAACAGAAGATTTCTACAAAGTAAATAAAACAAAAAATAATCAATTGATATTCAAAGATTTAAAAATATTACCATAATTAATAACACTTTTAATTTAAGTGAAATAAAATATCATATGACTCTAACAGTTTGGTCGAGATACTCTTCTGAGACACATGAGAGGCCTTGGGACTAAAATGAGACAGACTTTATGAGGTATATTCCTACTGAGAACACATGACATAAATACATTTCCATATGACATTGGGGTACAAAATCTAGCACCTTAGAAAAGTCCAAGGTAGAAACTAAAGTATAGAGTCATCAAAGAGATAACAAAGAGTAAACACTACAAAGTGAATTTCAGGGATACAACTAGAGATAGCAAAATAAATAGATGAAGGAATGAGTTTGGAAACTCTGATGGATGTTTTACCTGGAGAGATTTGTTCAGGTTGGGAGATAGAAGTAGTGCATCGTATAGTGGTTTGGGTATAGAACTTTTATTGACACCACACTCTTTGGATAATTTTGGTCAATTGTAATGCTATGAAACAATCAAAGCAGTAGGACATCAAGAGCCCTAAAATCTTTGATAAATGGTGGTGCTGACAAAGACTTTCTCCTTGACCAAATTTAGACAGGCTAGTCTGATCCCTGTTTCCAACTAGGCTTTGTCATCATACATTGTCTGTGGGCCCACTAGCCCAATTTTAGCAAGAATCTCTGGTAAGCCAGTTTGGAAAGAATTCCCCATCCTTTATATCTGATTATACTCAATATCTCATTAAATTCCTCATCCCCCACTCTTGGTATTTGATCATCTTTGATCTGCATTCAGTCAGGGGTTTGATAGAGAAACCACACTTAAAGATTGAATCAACATGGGATGGGAGAGAAAATGTGAACTGGGCACAGATTTTCAATCTATGAGTTGCTGTAGGAACATTGAAGAAGGCTGTTAATATCAAGCATCCTGTTAAGTCTGTTTAGCAAGAATTCCCCTACCTTGATATCTTCTCTTAGTAATTTCCCATTCACTGACTCCCCACTTCTGCTCATTTGCTATAAATCCTTAGCTATCTTTGCTTTATGTATTCATGTTGAACTGACCTTTCTCCCCTATTTCAACAGTCTTGACGCTTATTGCAGTAATCCTGAATGAAGTCTCCCTGATAATTGTAACATGTGTTAGATTAATTATTCTTCAACAGTGGTCAAAGTAATACCCAGGGTGGTTTCCTTCCAATAACATGATAAAAAGCTTAAGAAAAAGTTTTAACACTGCATTAGGGGTACTCTAAAAATGTCCTAAAAGAAGAAAAAAGTGCATATAACTCTTCATGCTCTGCTACCTAAGCATTGTGCAAGATGCTAGGTTAAGGCCTACTACAGGTTAGATTGAATTACATATTTTTAAAATCTGACTTAATAAAAACAAGCACAATATCTAGGAACTTATGGTTCCTCATAAAAATTGTTTTAAAATATTTAATGATAATTTGTGAATATGACAGATACATTTGGGTAAAAGATCTCTTTTACTGATCATTAAGTCTTAAGTTTGACTTTAATCTTTTTTTCTTTACTCTCTCACCCTAGAGTATTTCCCATTTTTTTTCATTGCTTTTGGGTTCTGTATCCACAGCATTCATTTCAGGTACTTTTTGCACAATGGTGGACCAAATAGTCATGTTTTCTGCCCTCTTGCAGCAATTTAAAGAGGCTTTTGAATTTGACTTACCTACCATCAGCTTACAGAAAATTGTGATACATGCATGTTTGTTAACAAACCCAGCACAGTTTATTATTTGTTTTGGTAATGAAGAATGAAGGGTAATCCTAGATTCTTTTTCCTGAGAAACCAGAAGATTGGAGTGGCATTTCTAAGATGGTTAAAGTGGATAGGGATTGCAAGTTTTAATGAAGACATCGTGAACTCCCCTTTATTCATGTTGGCTTTCAAATTTTTATTAACTATCAAGAGGCATATTTGAGTCGGATAAGCAAGAGACTAGATTCAGAAAAGATATCTAGCTAAGATATTAAATTTGGAATTATCACCAGGTATTTGTATTTAAAAGCATAGAACTGAATGATATCTTCAAGAGAGTATATTCAAAGCAAAAGGATCAAGGTTATACAACATAAAAAGGTTGAAAAGAAAGAATAAAAATCAAAGGGACTAGGAAAGACCCATGGATAGCGTAGGAAGAAAACCATGGTATTCTGAAAGCCAAGTTAAGAAAGTATATTAAAGAGAAGGGAGAGGTGGAAACACTTAAAATCTACTCTCTCAGCAATTTTCAAGTATATAACACCTTACTAATTATAGTCACCATATTGTATTTGTACAATAGATCTCTTGGACCAATTTGTCCTGCCTAACTGAAACTTTGCATTCTTTAATCAACATCTTCCCAATCAACACAACCTTCCTTATCCCCTCGTAACCACCTTTCTACTCTCTGCTTCCAATGATACGGTATGTGAGTTAATAAATGTGTTAGCCTGATTTAGTCATCCTGTAACATATACATATATCAAAACATGATGTTGACAACATAAATGTATATAATTTTTATTGTAATTTTTGTCAAGGAAACATAAATATAAAAAAGAGGAGAGATTGATCAATAGTTTTAAACATGGCTGGTAGATTTCTTAGCATGAGGACTAAGAGCTTTCCTTTTGATTTTGCAATGTGAGATCATCAGAGCCATCGATAAGACCAATTTTAGTAGAGTAGGCTTTAGTAGAAAGCCTAATTGGAGTACACTTATGAGAAATAAAAGAGAAGCATTGGAAATATGAATATAGACTATTCATTTGAAGAATTTTGCTGCAGAGGTGAATGCAGAAATGGAGGAGTAGTTGGTTGGCAAAAGTGAAGAACGGAGTGACAAGAACGTTTATTAATTAGGAACATGTTTATTTCAAGAGGGTGTAAATACCAGCAAATGATGGAACTGATGCAGTCAAGTATGAAAGCTTATCATATAGGATAAATCAGAGAGTTGCTGTAATAATGATACCGAGACAATATAGAATTTCCTGCATAAATGGAAGGATATATAACAGCATGCATATGTCACCTAAAGTAAGTGGAGGAAGAGCAGAGAAACTGGGTGAACACTTTTTATTTATTTATTTATTTATTTATTTATTTATTTATTTATTCATTTATTTATTTATTTTGAGATGGAGGCTTGCTCTTTTGCCCAGGCTGGAATGCAGTGGCGCGATCTTAGCTCATTGCAGCCTCCACCTCTGCGGTTCAACTGATTCTCCTGCCTCAGCCTCCTGAGTAGCTGGGATTACAGGCATGCACCACCACATCCAACTAACTTTTGCATTTTTACTAGAGACGGGGTTTCGCCATGTTGGCCAGGCTGGTCTTGACCTCCTGACCTCAAGTGATCCACCCGCATCCCTCTCCCTAAGTGCTGGAATTACAGGCGTGAGCCACCGCGCCCAGCCTGGTTGAACATTTAGAGAGAGAAGTGGTTAATGGAAAATCTAAGGGTATTCTCAGCCAGTAGCCAAAAGCAAGAGCTAAATTAGGAGAAATTACGGTGATTCTGTGATTACATATAAAAGCTAGGTGATTTAGTCTGGGTTCTCTAGCGGAACAGAACTCATAGGATATGTGTATATATGAAAGGGAGTTTATTAAAAATAACTGACTGACGTGGTCACAAGGTAAAGTCCCACAATAGGCCGTCTTCAAGTTGAGGAGCAAGGAAGCCAGTAGAGGATCAGTCCCTGCCCCAAAATCTCAAAAGTAGAGAAATTGACAGTGCAGCCTTCAGTCTGTAGCTGAAGGACCAATAGCCCTAGGCAAGCCACTGGTGTAAGTCCACAAGTCCAAAGGCCAAAGATCTGGGGTCTGATGTTGGAGGGCAGGAAGCATTCAGCACAGAGAAAGATGGAGGCCGCAAGACTCAGCGAGTCATCTCATTCCACCCTCTTCTGCCTGCTTTTGCTGTGCTGCAGCTGAGGCGATGGTGCCCATCCAGATTAAGGCTGTGTTTGCCTCTCACAGTCCCCTGACTCAAATGTAAATCTCCTTTGGCAACACCCTCACATACACACCCAGAAACAATACTTTGCATCCTTCAACCCAATCAAGTTGACGCTTAATATTAACCATAATACTAGGTTGAAAGTCACAGGTTCTCCAAGAACTAAAATGGGCTTACTTTCTCTCTCTTCATTCCTTCCAACACCCTCAAATCAGACAATGTAAAATCCAACCAAATAGAAAGGTTGTATTCCCTCTCTTTCTCCCTTCCTCTGTCTCTGCTTTCCTTTCTTTCTCATGTGTTCCTAGTCACAGTGAAGAGGATTCAGGATTTTTAATCGATTAACCCCGTCCAAAAACACAGCAGTATTTTTTCCTCATTGGTGGAGTGGAGAAAGAAGAAGTGCCAAAGAGTCCGGGATGACAAATCCCGTAAATGGAAAAGAGAGAAACCTGGAAGAAAAACAAACCGATCTATGGTAAACAATTAGTTGAAATATCATTGGTTTCAGAAGAGTTGTCTAAACCATTTATTTTTACTGTGCCTCTTTAGATACCAGCATATTTGTTTACTGATACCACTCTTAGACTATGAAGTCATATCGTCTTCTACTTTTGAATTTGGACAAAATCTAGAAGAGTCTTCCTTTTCTCTGTGGGAAAAAAAAAAAAAAATTGTTGTAGTGTGTTATCGCTCCAAATACTTTTTTGCTAATTTGTCCAATATTATGGCAAATAAATAAGCGAATTTATAAAGTCTGTATAAATGGAATCCCTGGGAAGGGAGGTAATATGTAATTTGCACATCCAAACGTGGCAGACCAAAGTTGTGGCATACACTCTTTATGAAACAGATAAGAGAGGCTGCGGGAATATATCACACACAGCACTTCTGAAAGGATCTGTAGAGGGTAATAATTGTCAGTGCCTTTTCCAATCCCTACAGAGAATTCAGTACCTTTTAAAATTAAGGAATATTTATTACTTTTTAAAATTAAATCTTTCAATATAAAGAAGTAACTTCTATTTTACCAGATTTTGAAGGAAAGATTTTTCCTCAGACAGACATTAATTTAATAAAATGTTAACTTTTACAGATAAAGTTCAGTTATATTCATAACCACACTCATGAGATAGAGGATCATTTTGAAAATAAACAAGTAGGAATTGATGGCTACTATACCTGAAAGCTTATGGAAAAACAGATGTTTGTTAAAATACAGTAGACTCTATTAGCCAGTTTCATGAGTGAAAAGAAGTCTTCTATTCCTCCTTGAGCCTCTTCTCTGGTGGTCAGGAACATTTTCAAATCAAGATGAACATTACTATTTTTGCAAACAACGAGCCATCATTCCAATTCTTCAGTATTGTCTCCTGTGGAAGGCAGAATATTCCTTCCCTCAAAGAGGTCTACACCCTAATCCTTGGAAGCTGTAAATATATTACCTTAGGTGGGAAAAAGGACTTGAAGATCTGATTAAGTTTACTGACCTTGAGAAAAGGATCACAGCCTGGATTATCTATGTGGGCCACCTTTAATCACATGGATTATTAAAAGCAGAGAACCTTTCCAAACTGTAGTCAGAGGGAAGTATGAGATGGGAAAAAGGTCAGAGGGAGGCAACATTGCTAGCTTTCAAGATAGAGTAAAGGGACACTGGCCAGTGAATGTAGCCCCATCTAGAATCTAAAAATCAAGGAAATGGAGTCTCACTTGATAACTTCAGAAAGGAATGCCAACCTCTGACTCTGACTTTAGCCCAGTGAGAACCCTGTGAGACTTCTGACCTACAGAACTGTAAGAAGCAAGTTGGTGTTAAACCTCTAAGCTAGTGATAATATACCCTCTACAGGTAAAACATTTCTACAGTATGTTGCCCCCTTTCCTGGCACTTTTTACAATAAAAAACAAGTATGCCTTTTATTTTTTTAAAAAATGACATAGGAATGTTATGTTGATAAATTAAGAAATTTTTATTACATTTCTAAATATGCTTTTCCTCAGGACACATTTAAATAAAGAGTTCCCCTGATATTTTCAAATATAATGTTATTTAGAATGCAATGTAGTTATGTGGTAGTTTTTGGGGTTTTTTTTTTTTTTTTTGAACCTCACTGGTTTTATAGATTAAATAAATGCCAGTAATGTTTGTTTATATGATAATCTGCCTACCCTTGTATGTAATTCTCATGCACACATATCTGTTGACTGAATGAAAGATTGAATAATAAATGGATTAATGGACAGAGAAATAAAAGGAATGAAAGAATGAATAAATTAATCTTTAGTTATGCATTGTAGCCACAAAAGAAAAATATCTCTCCACCTTCTGACTCATTTCAGAAAGACCCAAGAGATTGTACTTAACCAACAAATCTCCCTTTTAGAATATTGTATCAAACACAGGAATAGTCAATGAATAAGATTTGCATCAGTCATATTACCTTTATGTTTCTTTTGATCAAAATTGAATTATGATTTTACTCAATTATACTGTTTTCTGTACTTATATAATTTAAGTGTAATTAAATATATTTTGAAGTTATGTAACATAAAAGTTTGTGGATATAAGGAGACATATTAGTTCATTCATATCTGGGTAAATGTTTACTATTGTTGAAATTTAATGTGTAAGACATTATTATAAATATTAAAAAAATCACAAAGGGGGTTAAACATTTAATGAAAAGCTGATATGTTAACTATAATTCTGGGGTTTAGCTTTTATTATTATTATTAATTTGAGACAGAGTCTCACTCTGTCACCCAGGATGGAGTGCAATGGTGCAATCTCTGCTCACTGCAACCTCCACCTCACAGGTTCAAGCATTTCTCCTGCCTCAGCCTCCCGAGTAGCTGGGATTACAGGCTCCCGTCACTATGCTGGCTAATTGGTTTAGCTTTATTTTGTTTATTAAGTTCCTTTTCATTCCTGTTCATATATACCACAGAGATCTTTATATAGTTGCAGCTATATTTGAATATTAACGTTTTATTATTCAGTTTATGCTTAAGGGTAATAGGTATTTCTCATTATTCCACACATATAATTTATCTCATACTTACAATTTTTGATAACTTCATACTAGCCTGTGTTATTGATGTAACTAAATTTATTAAGTTACAAGTTGAATATCTATAATCTGAAAAGTTTAGTACAAGATTGATTGGGATTTTGGATTGTTTTCATATTTTGGAATATTTTAATATATATAAAATTATATTTCTTGGGGATGCCACACATGTCTAAATGCAAAAATACTCACAATCTGAAGGAAATTTTATACAATATTTTAATAATTTTATGCACGAAACCAAGTTTTGACTGGACTTTGACTACAGCCCATCACAAGAGGTCAAGTGTGAAACTTTCCATTTGAGGTATCATGCCTATGCTCAAAAAATTTCAGATTTCAGAACAATTCAGACTGGACTTTCACATTAAGCATGTTCAACGTACTTTCTGCTGGGAGTTTAGGTTGGGCAGGTACAGAAGCCAGTATAGGATTTGACTTTTTTAAATGTATAATTTAAAAAATATTGTTGATGTGATTAATATTTTTGCACCTGACATACAAACAGGGTATGCGGTGATATTAGTGGTAAAAGGGAATGCTCTGTATTCTGCCCTAAAAATCAATATAGAAAATACCATAAACATATTAACAACTGACTTCACCAGCCTCTCAAGAGACTTCTTGTCTACTAATGGTGATTTATGTATTTTCAGTGAATATCAAATAATCTGAATGTTTCCTGAACTATATACAATTAAGAAATGTTTCGCTAGGGCTGAAACAAAATCATACACACTAAAGCTAAATATAAGAAAGTTTGCATTTCTTCAATTTGCTGCTTCTATGTCAATCCTACCATTCACTGGTCTGGATAATAAAAAATTCAATATGTTTAGAAATTCAGAATGGAAATAAAATGATAATAAATATACAGTGATGCGGCATTGCATTTAGAACTAAGGTCTACCCAAATCAAATCTATTACATGTCTATCTAGTCCCCTCACTCTCTTATTGAGAACATAAAATCAACATACAACTTAAAGCTATCTTGTACTAATATGCATCAAAACCTCCTCCAATTTGTCTAGCCTGTCACCAGGACAGCAATTCCCATTCCCATTGTGCAATATTTATTCTATTCATGTCAGTCCCTCTCAGGTCACCTGCTTATCTGCTGATGTTCTTCTGCCATTGAAGCTTTTGTTGATTTCAGTAGATGCCAGAAGACTGCAAAAAGAAGAAAGGCAATGCTGAAGGATACTTCTTCTGTACATTACGGAGCTTCTTTGAAAATAGACATAAAAGTGATGTTTCTAGGTTCTTCTATTCAAAAATAGAGATGGTATGGTTTTCATCTTATAACTTACATATGTATGTACATATTTCCCAGTTAGATAGAGTTTTGTGGAAAATATATGGATTTAACTCTAGTTTTGATCTTTGACAGAATGAATCAGATTTTATTCCTCTTTGAGTTTTGCATTGTTTATAAGAGGGTTTGGTACACCACACATTTAGTATAATAGTATTGTTTCAATATTCTCACTCACATTTATATAGCAGTTCTTTTTTTCCATATATCTGTTCTTTTACTTTCTAAATAAATTTGATCGTATTATTTCCACTATTTTTTTTTCTCTTTCTTTAGTGGAAATCCTTGAATCTCTATATTTACAAAGTAAATTACTAAAAGTAAATGGTAATGGTTCAGTTTCTGGACTATTCTTTAATATATTCCAGATGAAAACTTTTCACTTACAAAACAAAATGTTACTATGTACTTTCACTAAATCTGTAAAAATATCCCAAGCAGCAAAGCACATTTTGATTTTCTACCAAAGTTGGGTTTCACTTTATTAATAAAAGCATACAGAGACTGATTGCACTTTCATAGTTTTCTCCACTAATTGTCTTGAAATATTTGTGATAATATTTTTATGGTAGACCAATAGAATATGGTTAAGAGAAGTCTTGTCCTGCACCCGAAATGATCATAAGCTAATAATTTCTAAGTAAAAGAAAACTCCAGAAGGTTTTAACAAGGAATCCAGTCAAGTCTGTATGACTTAGATTTTGAATTTCTCAAGGTTCTGCATGCCAGAAAATCAGGCATGGAGATATGTGAGCAAAATTATTTCTCCTTATTTGACTACATTACAGAAGATATATTGTCACATCTGGGAATATAGCCACTCTTCAGAGTGCTAATTCTGATATTTACTTTGAATGTTCATGAATCATTTATTTGAATGTAATGGTTCATAATATTCTAAAGATGATTGTATAGTAAATCCACAATGTAAAAAAGTCATAATATTTGTTATGATTAGTTCTATCTCTGTAAAGGTACAAGCATAATATGTAGCTAAAAGTGATCAGAATATCCTAAACCATTAGTAACAAATAAATATTTTGTACTGATTTTTTCTCACTTGTTTTATGTTCCTATTTTATCTCTCCTTCGATAGGGTTTGAACGTGTGATTCTCCAACTTATTACTCTTATTGCTTGAGTACTTATTTTATTACATAATTTCCCGTATAAATGACACATAGCTCCATTTGGGAATAATTTTATTTGGCAGCTAATAGACCATTACATTCACTACATGCTACTAGCAAAGCAGAGTATTGGGCACTGGTATGCCTTTGTTTTCAATCTATTTCTTAACATCGCATAGCCCTTGATCCATGGAGACTGTCTCTACCCTCCATGTTCTCTCATTTCAACCAGCAAGAGCCAGAGGAAGGAGAGTAGGATTTGGCAGAAGATTAACAGCACCTGCTTTGACTTTTTCAAGGTTGGAGATAGGGCAGGAAGCAGCCAATGTTTTACAAGGCATGGATTCTTCGTGAAGCATTCATTTTGTGCACCCATTGTTCAAAATCTATTTCTCTCCTTGCTGAGCTCATGAATCTCTGTAAGCACTACTGATTATAGTAATCACACACCTTATGGGTTAAGAGTTCAGAAAGTAACTCAAGCTATATTTTGCACCAAAATTCAAAAAAAAGCAAGATATTTCTTTGTTTTGTTATCACGCTTCTATTAGTTTTATTTTCCAGTAATTTGTTCCATCACATTACTTTGTAAGAATTTGAAATTCTTGCACCATGATTTATTATGAAACCATAAAAATACTAATAAATGCATCAACCAGAAGTCTATTATTACCTAAGAGGCATTTTCAGCAAAGTACAATTTAGCTTTTTATGAAATATGTAGCCATTCATGTTTTAATCTTTATAGATTACCTCATTTGATTTTTATTCTGTGTTACCATAAAGATGAATATTGTTCATGATAACTGATTTTTTCATGGTAGATATATAAATGGACACTATTGTATGTGTGCTATGGCATCATGTCATGAAGACCATTCATAATACATGTGCTGTAGATGAAAGTGGACATTATTTTTCAAAGTAAAAATCACTATACTAGTTTTAATTTACATTACTATTCTCTTCATAATAGAAAACATGTTCATTATTCATGGCTGCTCACTATACACCCTTCTATGTCTTATAATAGCTGTCCACCTTTTAAGAACTACATACTATTAGGTATTCATCCAAATGATTTGACCATTAATCCTTTACATTTATGTCCATCTCTTAATTTTTTTTTTTTTTTTTTTTTTTTTTTTTTTTTTTTGATAAGTAGTGTCTGTCCCCCAGGCTGGAGTGCAGTGGCGTGATCTCGGCTCACTGCAAGCTCCGCCTCCCGGGTTCGCGCCATTCTCCTGTCTCAGCCTTCCGTGTAGCTGGGACTACAGGCGCCCGCCACCGCTCTGGGTTAATTTTTTTTGTAATTTTTAGTAGAGACTGGGTTTCACCGTGTTGGCCAGGATGGTCTCGATTTCCTGACCTCGTAATCCACCCGCCTAGGCCTCCCAAACTGCTGAGATTACAGGCGTGAGCCACCGCGCCCGGCCTGTTAATAGTAAAATAAAATTTAGTTAAGCTTATTTTAGCTATATATTTAAACAGTATTTCTAGCAAGATCCATTTCTAGAACAGCAATCTTTAGATGAAATTGAATATGTATATATGTAAAATCTGTTGACAATTATTACTGAATTTAAATTTTCACCAATAATTGCAAGGAATTCAATTTCACTATTTTTACCTACCTGCTTGCGTTTGTTCCCATTAAATCTTTGCTAATAAGGTAAATGCTCTGTTACTGTTTCAACTGTACATTTGATTCATATTGAGATTTATCTTTATTGAACATTTTGTGCTTTTCATTTTGTGAAGTTCTTGCTTTTATATTGGTATTAAACTAATTATGCATCCTAAGTATTAATTATTTAGGTTATATTTTGAATTTTTCAAATCATTGTCATTCAAATTTTAATTATTTAAATGTATTTATTAACTTGTAGTAGTATTTAAATTTTTCTCTTTAAAATATATCAGTTTCTTATTTGTTTTCTACTTCTTGAATCATTCTCTTCTCTAAGACTGCATATATTTCAACTACATGTTTATTCTATTAGTAGTTATGTAGTTTATTTTTTAAATCCATATTTTCAGTCAATCAGGCATAGTTTTGTACTACTTAAAATGATGCAGGGCTATACTTTTGATACTTGTTAACAATATAAATGTTATATATTATAAAAATGCCTAACTTATCATATTTCTGCAAATACTTAGTCTTGCTTCTAGACTTCTTTTTTTAAACTATAGAATTTTATATAATATATAATATATGTAGGATGTATATATGTTATATATACTTATATGTCTTGAATATAATACAGTATTACTAACTGTAGGTTATATCTCTAGACTTGTTCATTATATATTATATTTTATATTTATATTATATTACATATGTGTGTCTGTGTGTATATATATAAAATCATATATCACATGATACCTATCTGCTGTGGCTTTTTTCAAGGCAGTGTCAAAGAGATGATGATGGAAGACAATTGTGGAGTTAGGCTATTAAACATACTGGATTTGACTGTTATTAGGAATACCAAAATTTCTAATTCTTTAGTAATTGATCGTTCTGCTGAGGCATTAATTTGGCTTATAAATGCCAGTAGTTGGAGTAGCAGTTGCTACTTAGTGGGTTAGTATGTAGTAACGACATTTTTGAAATGCAATATTTATTGTGCATAAGGGGTTGGTCCTTAGTGGCATCAGATATTAGTATAGTCAGGTCACTGCTTTCACTTCTGTCTCCTGTGAAAACCAACATAAACATACAGACACATACACACAGAAACCAAAAAGTACAGTTTGTTATTGAGGTTCTCAGCAAAACTACATTCGTCTTGAATCACAAAATACCCTTTTCTTACATATTCTCAGTACCATCTTCAATGATAGTTGTCAATAAGAAGGTAGAGATACTTATTCATGCTGTGATAATTTTTATATGCCTAATTTTAGTTACTAATTCTACTTGTGTATTTGGCATTATTTCCTGTAGCATAGCATGCTGTGAAGTATATTCACGCCAAGTGAATTCCCTTCATTTATATTAACGTTGAAGTAAAGCACATGAACACATAATTTCGTATAAGAGCTATTAAAGCCAGATGCTAAAGAAAAATACTTTCACTAGTATGGCTCACTTAAGTATTAAATGATTTCCTATGATTGAATCAAGTACACCAAACATTACCTCAAAGAAACAGAATTCAATCATCCTTTATTTGATATAATTGTTTTCCTCTCATTGGCTTTGCCCATGGAATCCTTCCAGCTATAAATGTAAAATATTTGAATACATATATTCAAGGATTAAAAATGCTACAAATATACCAATGTACATAGGAATTACTCAGCAAACCTGAGCAATATATGGTATGAAATAACATTAAAATTAAATCACCTAATATTCAGACTTGTAAAAACTAATAGGCATATTTTGCATGATCTTTTAGTAATTATGTATTTCTAACCACTAATATAAACCTTCAAATCCAAGAGATAAATATTTATTTATAGTAAATTTTTTGCTTTTCTTTTCTCTTGCCATCACCCCAGCAGGGCAGACCAACCCATTACATAATTTATTATGTATTAAACTCTCATTGCTTTATTTTTGTTGCCTCACTTATGGGAAGGCTGGTCAAATATGCAGCAAAATAGGGAAATATCCTTTTAAAACAAAGAACACACTAGAAAATGTTAGGTTTAATTACAGGCAATAATTTTAAAGCAATATTTCTCTTATAAACATCTGTGGCATTATAATATAAAATTGACTTGATATTTAGATTTTTGTTAATTTTGAAAAGTACATCCTAGAACAAAATGCAACTTTTATGCAACTAAATTAGGTTTCTCTTTAAGAAAAATGCATCAGATAGAAATAATTTCCATTTACATATTTAGAATACTCATGAAGAACAATTTATTTTCTTGTTTGTTTACTCTGGAGGTCATCAGAAGAAAAGCCATAATAGGTTGTTATGAAAAATTTGATGCTGACCAGAATGAAAAATTGTCTTTAAAATGTATTTTCATGGAATCATAAATCCTCTTCAATTTTAGCTGCAAACTCTAAAATAATATAAAGTGACTACATCAAATTTGTCAAGGAATCTTGTTAATAAATAGCACTGTGATAGAGTAATATGAGTTAGCACTGAAGAGGGAAAGAATTCAGGGTGTATAAAAGCTCAATATTCAGGATAATTATTTTAACTCAATAGTACTAAAAATCAATTTTAATGCAAAATAATTCCATGATGTTAAAAATATCAAATTTTAAATGAAGGATCTGATCCTGCACTTGCATAAATCAGTTGCACTCGAACTCTTGTCTTGTTAGTTAAAATACACATTTGCTTAATTTTTTAAGTAAACATTCAAATGAAATTGGGCATTTTTATTTATTTGTGTTTTTATTTATTATTTTTAAAAACAGGGTCTTGCACTGTTTTACAGACCAGAGTGCAGTGGTGTGATACTGCAGCTGCAAACTAAGGGGCTCAAGGGATCATTCTGCTTCAGCCTACCTAGTAGTAGAACTACAGGTTTGTGCCACCATACCTGGCAAGTTAAAAAAAAAAAAAAAGTACAGATGGGGTCTTGCTATATTGTCCAGGCTGGTCTGGAACACTGCTGGCCTCAGCCCTCCTCCCACCTTGGTCCCCCAAAGCACTGTTATTACAAGTGTGAGCCACGATGCTGGGTCTGCAATTGGACATTTTGATTCCTAAACATTGAGTTAAGAAGTCATGATATTAAAAATTATGATTATTTATGGTAACAAAAATAAAATGGAGATAGAGGGAGATTGCTGATAATTTCAAATCTGTTATTTCTGAGATTGGTAAAACAAAGATTCCAGGAAGGAATTAATGTTTTACATTTTATTGCATATATTAAGGGAATGCAACTTGTTTTGATATAGGTAGCAAAGTGGTTACAATAGTCAAGCAAAATTATATACTATCATCTCATACAGTTACACTTGCGTGTGTGTGTGTGTGTGTGTGTGTGGCAAAGCATGTGAAATACACTCTTTTAGCAAAAATCTTGAATACAATTCAATATTAACTGCAGATTAAATCTCTAGACTTTTTTATTCTACATATCTGCTACTTTGTATCTTTTGACTGACATCCTCCCGTTTTTCTCCTCCTTTCACCCTCCACTCCTGGTAACCATTGTTTAATTTTCTTTTGAGCGGTTGATTTTCTCTTTTCTTTCTTTCTTTTTTTTTTTTTTTAGATTCCATATATAATGAATATAATGAGATCATGCAGTATTTTTATTTCTTTGGTTATTTCACTTGGTATAATGATGTTAGGTTCATTCATGTTGTGGCAAATAGCAAGATCTCTTTTTTAAAGGCTGAATAATATTTCATTACATATTAGATTACATATATACATATATAATATATCACAATTTCTTTATCTATTTGTCTGTCAATGGACACTTCAGTTGTTTCCGTATCTTGGCTATTGTGAATAGTGTCTCAGTGAGCATGAGCGTTCAAATATCTTTCATAGGTAATTTCATTTTTGCAGGGTGTGGAGAAAAGCGAACTTTTGTACACTCTTGGTAGAACTATAAGTAGGCAAGGCCATTGTTCAAAACAGTATGGAGGCTCCTATAGAAATTTAAAATGTAATTACCATATGATCCAGCAATTCCTCTTCTGAGGATATACCCAAGATAAATTAACAACCTGTAATGACTAAATTTAATAATCTCATTGATTGCTATATTTTCCTTTCTTTTCATCAATGATTTGAGTAAAAAGCAGTTCATATGCATGATTTGCCTATATTTTAAAATATATAGATTATTAATATTATTATATATTCATATTAGACACAATTTAATATTCACCACAAATTTTTACTTGGCTAACACTTGTGTTTCCCAAAAAGAATAAGAAATTTTCAAACTGATATCTGAAAACTTCAGTCACTAACCAACAAGTAAGTAACCAAGAAATCTAGTTACATCACTTAATAGGCAGTTGGTATTTAACGCTAAAATAGGGTAGGAACTAATGGAATTGCTTAAGGAAAGCAAATAAAAAGCACATTTTGAACAACTTTATTTCCAGTAAAACATTGACTTTATATTAATTTTTCAGTCCATTTATCAACTACATTTGTACTATTGTACAGTTTATTTGGCCTTTTACTAGAATTTTGTTTTTAATTATTTAATTATTTTATTTTTCTGAAGACAAAAAGAGATCCAGAAAAATTTTCTGTTTGTTTAAAATTTTCTGGAGTTATTAAATAAAATTGTATTTAAAATTGCTTAAAAGCAGAAAGCAAAAAACTTAGAAATAAGAGGACTCAGACTAGGAAGATACTAAATACAGAGGTTTAATTTAGGAATTACTAACATGGAGTTTCTAATGTAAATTAGAAATAGTAGAAATAACTTAACCAAAAGCAGTTGGTTGCCATAGAAACAAGATACATTCACTCTGGTGCTGATTGAGAGGCACATATCTTGGAAATAACACAGGCCACAGAGGATGGATATCTTTTGGAATCTTTCTTTTTCTCTAGCTTTTCTGTCCTCATAAAAGATGGCAAGATTGAAGGCCTGGTGGGAATGCAGATATTACAACTGAGAAAATTCTTCTTGACCTTAGCTATTATTAGCAGAAGGTGACTCAGAATATATGTAGTTCAAGTGACAGGACAAATATTTACTCAAAAATGTTAAAGTTGAAATAAGATGGCAAACAGATTTCAAATTGAGTGCTGTCTTTAATTGATTTGATTGTGACTGTCTGAAGTGGTAGTGCAGCTGGCTTCCTTGGACTCAACATGAAGGAATACAGTAGTTAAAAAAGTAAAAAGCTACTAGTTTGGGGGACAAAATTGCAAGTATTAGTGCTGTCTGCTTTCTAACATGAGCAGGGAGAGCACACAGGAATCAAAAGGCTAGAGTATGCAAAAATCTAAAATTCCAACCAATTAGTATTATCTATAACTAGTGTTTCTAGCCTGGAGCTTTTCTTACCCCAAATTTCAATATACAAACCAACAAACATATACATTTCTGATTCTATAATCAAAAAGGAGGCATTAAAAGTTAGCTCTCTTGGACTACCTGTAGAGTTTTAGTCACAAAACCAATTCCTTCTGTAGCTTCAAATTACCTTCTGTAATTTGAAAATTATATGTTCATATCGTCTATTAAGAATACATTTAGTAAATCAATAACACTTATATTACTTTTAATTGTGCAATTTGATGGAGAAGTTGACTAGTATTTCGGTCTTTTCAACCTGCTTATCAGAGAAAAGACAACAAGCCTAGCACTAGCAAAAGAGTAAACCAAAATAATTTCGAGAGTAATGTTAGATTGTGGTGGCAAAGCGCATGTTTTACGCATTTGTCTATTGGGATATTATGTAGTAAGCATGATTATATTGAATTTGCAATAAAGAGAATCTTTGTTAGGAAAAATAACACAATGATGGTTTCCCAACATTTTCACATATTTTCTTCAATACAAATCATGTATAAAGAAGATAAAAATGAAACTGTCCTAGTTGAATCAGAAAGGTAAGACCGACTGCCTCAAATGCTCAAATACTTTTCCCACCATGCCATCCCACTAGAAATAGCCTCTGAATGTATTCTGCGGTATTTCTCGTGAGATGAGAATCAAATCACCAGAAACTAGTTTAAGAACAAGTTTTGACCATTTTTCTGCAAATATCAGAGTTGTTTTTTAAAAATGGAGATATTAAAATACAATAAAAGTTCCTTTTACCTTCAAAACAAATGCAAAAGAAAAAACAAAAGCAGGTCACTATATGGAGAACATGTGGGTCAGACACAAATTTAGAGTATGGAGAGGAATCGAAAGTCTGAATTATTAATCTAGGGAAGAAAGGAATGTGATAAAAATCATGACTGTAGCAAGCCTGGGTGAAGTGGGAGAAAGAAAGGAGAGTAGACAGCTTATGGGTGGGTGGTAGGATTCAGAGGGTTGGGGAATTGCAGTAGTTTACTAGTGTTGAGAAAGTTAAGGAGGAGAGACAAGTCGAGGATGAATACGTTCTCTGATTTTGTATGTAAGTGCTCAAAATATTGTGGCTCCACAGAAGATGAGGAGTGAAGTCAAGGAAAACAAAAAACAAACAAACAAAAAACCCCTACCACTCCTAGAATGGCGTGAGAGGAGCTGGGGAAAGAGCATGTTCTCTCCTCACTGTCTCCCCATGATCTAATATACTCTAGACCCAATGGGAAGTGGGCAAGGGAAATTTAATTATTCAATCGAGGGAGGTTTGCCTTCCTAGGACACAGAGTAGGGAATACGAGGGTAAGAAATGGATCTGGAAGAACAAATAAAAAATACTCAGCACAGCTGCTAATTTCAAGAATGTGATAACTCTGAATATTTTATGCATTTATCATGTCATTTCATATAATCCTCCAGTAACCACCTCTTACATTCTTTGAAAGTAAACTAGTTTTAGAAGCTTTTTAAATGCTTTATGCTTTAATTTACATAATATAATGAGTTCACTGATTGTATTCTTCTTGGCACTTTGAATTGCCATAACAACCTTTCATTTTCAAACATCTCTTGTGTGTTTCTTTTAAATTTTGGCTGCATAATTTCCACTTAACCTCTGTACCCATGTGTCTTCCTGCTCTTTCAATTTCCATAACTAACTTTCTGATCTCTCTCTTTAATAATGTTCTGTTTATAATCCTGACTAGTTGTATTGACTTTTATTTATAAATTATATTCTGTCCTGTATTTTTCCCTTTTGTCACATAACAACTGTGAATCCAAGACAAAACACATATTTCAAGAGATTATATTTCCAAAATTCACTTATTTTAGATAACTGGATTGAGACATATTGATAGGAAATGTGCTTTAAAAAATAAACCATTTAAATGAGGCTTTCATCACGTCGTAGTTAGTTGTATTTCTTTAATGTCCCCAAGGATATAGCTAATGTCAGCCGATCGATACACATATTTTCTTTCTATAGAAACTTAATGTGTATCTGTGCATTACATCTTCTCAAAATATGTGTTATCTTATCTCAATATTTTACAGAGGAAGAAAGTGAGACTTTGAAATGATAAGTATATTGCCCAACACATCAGCTAAAAAATGACAAAATAGCAATCCCAGCCAGATTTACAGGCTCCATAATTTGTGTACAGTTGACTTGTACAAATATTTAAGGTGCATGTAAACAGATTCTTACAATCTCACATTTAGAGGTAAGCATAATGGCAATTATTTCATATTGGTAGGATAAGAAAGTTCCAAGTTTCTAAGTATTTGTAAAAAGGAACAAATACTCATGGAAAGAAAAATAGCAGGTACATATTTACCTTATCGGTCCCTTACAAGAAAATAATTGGGCAGCAAAGAGAGAGATAATAAGTCACCTCAAAACAACAACAACAACAACAATAACAACAACAACAACAAAAAAAAAACAGAACAGCATTTACAGGAGACCATGGCATGATAAGAACAGTGATATTATAGGCTTACAACTACTGTCATCCATCACACTGGGAATACAAATAAGAATGAGATTTGAAAAAGGATATATGCAGGCAAAGCTGGATTTAAATTATAATAGCTTGCTAAACCTTTTCAAAGCTTTTTCTCAAGAAGCATTTATTTTTTCTCATCAAAAGCAATTAAACAAATAACTCAGCATCACAGGTAAGGCAAATGCAGATGACTCCAGACCTGCAACAGAGAGCAGGCATTGCTTCTATAATCAAATGGAAATCTCATGAGCATTACGAAAGTAACCAGAGCAGCTGCCTTTGAATTCTGCCAAAGAGACAGATGCTCTTGGAACATCCCCTTCCACTGCTGCTGTGTGAGTCCCAGTAGGGCACTATTGTCATGCATTTCCACTTGTATTTTATTATTTTACGGATAGCCACATTTTACTCAGACCATTAAAACTTTGATAGAAATTAAATGCCATGTGTTCACATTAGACTTTCACTAGCTGCTCTATTCTCTGTGAAATATGTCAGTCTGAGAAGAACCCAGATTTCACTGAAAACATTCCTTCGTTAGCCATTCAAATATATATATATATATTTTAATTTAGCACTAACATCTTAAAGGACAAAGGTCTTGGTTTTACACAGTTAAAAGAAAATTACTTAAATCTATGATCACTACCATAACAAATGTGAGCATCAAATAACATTAAAAATATGTTATACATACCAAGTAGAACATTGTATTTATCTAGGATAAATATTGAATAATTTTTTCCCATGTACATTCACAATGGCTGCTTTACATTGGGGTTAATTGTTCCCTAATACTTGGAGGAAAAAAACCTCAAATCATATCGTTTAATCAGAGGCCCAGAAAGATTAAAACACAAGATAATTTATCCCAGTTTTCTAAATTGTGTTTGTAAAGTGCATTTTTATTTTTTATTGTTGATATTTTAAGGTTTTATGAATTTTAACAAAAGGCATATAAACATAAAAAGTAAGGTATTTTAAGCCTATATTCAGAAAATTGAAATTCTGAGTTGCCGGATTATAACCAGAGCACATAATACAATATAATAAAAAAATAAAAATACCATTCAGGACATAGTCATGGACAAAGACTTCACATGAAAATGCCAAAAAGCAATTGCAATTGCAAAACAGGCCAAAATTAACAAATGGGATCTAATTAAACTAAAGGGCTTCTGCACAGCAAAAGAAACTATCATCAGAGTGAAGAGGCAACTTACAGAATGGGAGAAAAATTTTGCAATCTACCCATTTGACAAAGGTCTAGTATCCAAAATTTACAAAGAACTTAAACAAATTTACAAGCAAAACTAAACAACCCTATCAAAAAGTGGGCAAAGGATATGGACAAACTGCTTCTCAAAAGAAGACATTTATGCTGCCAACAAACATGAGAAAAAGTTCAACATCACTGATCACTGGAGAAATGCAAATCAAAACCACAGTGAGATACCATCTCATGCCGGTTGGAACAGTGATTATTAAAAAGTCAAGAAATAATAGATGCTGGTGAGGCTGTGGAGAAATAAAAACACATTTATACTCTTGGTGGAAATGTAAATTAGTTCGACCATTGTGGAAGACAGGATTCCTCAAGGATCTAGAATCAGAAATACCATTTTATCCAGCAATCCCATTACAGGACATATACCCAAAAGAGTATACATTATTCTACTATAAAGATACGTGCACATGTATGTTTATTGCAGCATTATTTACAATAGCAAAGTCATGGAACCAACCCAAATGCCCGTCAATGATGGAATGGATAAATGAAATGTGATACATATATAACATGTAATAATATGCAGCCATAAAAATGAATAAGAACATGTCCTTTGCAGGGACATGAATGAAGCTGGAAGCCATGATTCTCAGCAAACTAACACAACAACAGAAAACCAAACATGGTATGTTCTCACTTAAAAGTGCGAGTTGAACAATGAGGACATGTGAACACAGGGAGGGGAACAACACACACCAGAGCCTGTTGCAGGGTTGAGGGCAAAGGGAAGGAACTTAGAAGATGGGTCAATAGGTGCAGCAAACCACCATGGCACACTTATGCCTATGTAACAAACCTGCATGTTCTGCACATGTATCCTGAAACTTAAAGTGAAATTTAAAAATAAGAATAATAATAAAGAAATCCTTAGTGTATTTGATCCTTAAGTTTATTCAAAATATCAAATGAGTTGCATTGAAATTAGTAGCCTTAAGAATGAGGAATATAGTACAGTCGTCAAGGTCATGATTATTGAGTCGGACCACCCGGCTCAAAGTCTGTCTGGACAAACTTTCACAAATTATTCAAATTATCTGTATCTGTCTTCATCTACCAACTGTGCATCATGTTTGTATATATGTCACAGGGATATTGCGAGAAGCAAATGAGTTAATTTTGTAAAGTACTTACAACAGTGTCTGGCATATAGTAAGTGTACCATTTTTTTTCCAATAAGTTTTCCAATAAATATTTGTCGAATACTTTTTTAAAAGTTACTTCCAAGCTACATGAGTATATATCTTTTTATGTATGTATGTTAAGTAATGCTTGACAGATATTGTTTTCTCAGTCCCTTTTGCTCTTCTACCAAAAATATGATAGGGTTCTCAACAACTGAGACTTGCTGGGACAGATAGTAAAAGGTTAGTTAAAAGCCATGCACAGAATTGGAAGCATATAAGCCATGACCCTTTAGACTTAAAATCCTTATTTGTAAAACTGAAGAGGGATGTGCTAACAAGTAGATGATACATCCCTTCTAAATCTAAAAATGTGAATTTTACTATTACTGGTTAAATTCATAAGAAAAAGTGTCTCTTCTAAAATATAAAGACATTACAAATGATAATTATTATCTTATATTGGTATTCCGTTGAAATTCTTACAATTTACTACTGTTATTTTCACATAATAATATATGCTATCTTAATTAATTATTTAAACACATCAAATTAGAGAACAAGACCACCATTAAACATTTGAACATAGATGGCAGCCATTTGAACTCTCGAATTAAGTTTAGTATCAGTTGTTAAATGTGCTGACTTGGCCCTTTAAATGTCATGCATAAACATTATGTTTCAGAAGAAAATCACCACCTAATAGAAGAAACAACTTTGTCCTCCTTTATTTCAAGTTTAAGAAATCTTATTTTAGTAACAATAATATTTTTAGTGAGTATCAGTGCTATTGATCATGAACTATGTGCCATAGTAAGAATGCAAATGAATTAGTGTAAGATAACGCTATGAAACATCACAGTCATTTGTCTTGAATTGATGTAGTAACTGCAGATATGGAAATACTATTTCTGTTGGGGTTTATGCTAGTTATCTATTGCTGTGTAGCAAACAACACAAAAACGTACTGGCCTGAAACAACAAATATTTGTTATAATTTTCCTGGGGGAAGGAATCTGAGCACAGCTTAGCTCTGTCTCTAAGTCTCTTAAAAATTGGGGCTGGGGCTGAGATTTTGTCTTGAATTTCACTTCCAAGAAGAATTGTTAGCAGAACTAAGGTCTTCACTGGGTACCAGCAGAGAATATCAATTCCTTGCCACATTTGCCTCTCCACAAAGAAGTTCCCAAGTCAACTGGCTTCCATGCAAGTGAGAAAGTGAAAGTAAAAGAGCAAGACTACCAGAGTTCTTTGTAACCTAATCGTAGATGTAACATCCCATCGCTTTCTATATTCATTAGAAGTGAATGAAATGAACCTGTAATAGAGTCACTCAGAAATATACAAGAGCATGCAAACCAAGAAGTTACAAATTATTCTGGACAAATTTATAATTTTTCTGCCACAGAATTGCAGAAAAATGTTGGGTACTGGGTATTTAGTTTTCTTCATGAACGTTTTTATATTAAAGTATGGTAAAATTTTAATGAAATTATTTGATTGACGTTAAAGATTTTAGAGTTAGGACTCTAGCCAGTTTTATACTTTGACACAAATTCAAGTATATGAAATGTTGTCATCTTAATGCTTTTCATCTCAGTTAGAATCATAGTCATTGTGCTCTGATGATTTCCCATAACTGCCTGTTACCTAACAGAAACAGAGTCAGAAACACAAGTTGTGAATACTGCAGCAATTACATTTATAGCTACTTTATAGATTCCCATCTGTTTGGTCTTGTCAACATTGTTAATTTATTGACTGTGCTTATGACTTTAAAGTAAAAATTATGCTATAATAATTAGATTCTACTAACTTGTTAAGTTACAGAGGTTTTCCTGAGTTCATATAGTATAAAGTTTTCAGATAGATTTTCTTGGTTTTAGGATATCTAATATCTCATTTACACATGAAAGACAAAATTCCATTTATAGATATCTGACAGTAGGCTGAACATTGCCGTATTTGGAGCAAATATAATTATCATGGCATTACCAAAAGAAAAACCCCTAGTATCATCTTGGCCCAAATTATTATTCATTAAAGAAGACTATATGTGGGCACAATAATTTTCAAAAGCATAAATACCTGAATATTTCCATTATATGATTTTGTTTAGGTAAAATTTTCTGCTTTGTATTGTAAAAGAGAAAAGAGTGGCTTTAAAAAAAATCAAGAAATCTTCATTTTAAAAGATTAATGCTTTTGTGAAGCTTTTTGAAATATAGTAAACCTAACTTGTTAAACTATATTTTTATATATTCAAATCCTTAGGTCATAATTATTGTGTCATTAAAGATCTATAACAGTTTGGATGACCAAATTATATTCTTTTCTCATGTCCTTAGCACCTGGATGAAGCCTAGAGAAATTTCTTGAGACGATAAAGTCTATAGGTAGAAAAAGCTGCACAGAAGGATTGGAAAAGGAGCTTGACTTAGGTGGTGTTGAACATAAGAAGTTTATTACTTAATCAAGTGGAGATATTTAATAGGCAAGTGAGTATGAGTCTGAATTTAAAGCAAATGATACTGGCAGTTATTGCCACACAAATTCTATGGCTAGCATGAGACCTGATAACATTCATTTAAGTATTAATATATGTAGAGAAGATGGGAAGAAACAAGTAAACTGTCTAAGATAGAATGACAGTATTGTCAGAAGACTGACAATGACATTCAAGAAACCAAGTTAAAGATGTGCTTCAAAAATCTGCAACTGCATCATTTACACACACATACACACACGCACACACACAAACACACACACACACAATCTGTCTACTTATCTATCTATCTATCTATCTATCTATCTATCTATCTATGTAGATATATAAGATGAAGACTGAAACTTAATCTTGAATACAGTAATATGGATGTCATTGTTAACACTGACAAATTATATTTCACTAAACTAAGTGGAGCCAACTTCTTACTGGAGTGGGTTCAACACAAAGTGGAAGACACAATGGAGACAAAAATATAGACAATGGGCATTTGTTAACTTGAGAAGATTTTTTTTAGTTATATATTAGTGATGAATGGCTAAATGTCATTAATTCTTTTGAAATAGTAAGCGTGAAAGAGAGATAACAAGTTTAGAAAAGTCTTGAGGATTCCTGTATGAGTAAATAAATGAACTATAAAATAAAATAGAAGGTAGCAAAATATAAAAGCTAAGTCTGGTTCTTTGAAATGCTTGACACGATTTATACATCTTTGGAAACATTAATAAAGGAAAAAGAAAGACAATATGAATGTACAATGGCAAGGGGTGAGGAATGAGAAATTATGCAATGTGTACAGTGTACACTATATGGGCATTAGTTACACTAAAAATTCAAATTTCACCACTATACAATATATCAATGTAATGAAACTACACTCGTACCTCCTAAATCTATTTTTAAAGTTCAGAATAAAAATGTACACTTGATCTTAGCCAAAAGGCCGAGAAGCGATAAGAATAAAAATGTAAAATAGCTTCTAACACATTGAAGATTTATAAAATACAATGTAATAATATTAAAATAAATTGTATCCTTATAAATTTGCAAATGTATTTGAAAAGAATAAATTTATGTAAAACTATAAATATAAAAAATGACAGGAAAATCAACAGAAGTCTTGAATAAGTTCCTTTTTAATAAGTAGAAATTAATTAAAGCCTCATAATCTAATTACTCTAAAATTCCTAGACCTATGTGCTAATTTTCTTCTTGGTGAATTTCACCTAATACTTAAGGGCTTTATCATCTCTTTCTAAGACTTATAGGTTCTTTTCACTTATGAACAAATATCCAAATATCTTTAAAAATGTTTGGTTAACTGAATCCCGTAGTATATTAAATGCATTATAAATGTAGGTTGAGCACATGGACAAAAAGAACAAGCCAGCATGTGAAGAAAGATGGGAAGACTTTCATCCAGAAAGAAGAACACATGAAAGTACTGAATTAGGAAAGACCTTGGAACATTCAAGAAAACTAGAAAGGAAACACAGTGACTTCCATCTGTCAGACATTGCTTGAACTAACAAGCTGGAAGCAATTGGCAGTTTTGACATCAGATCACTCACATTGCATGTTTCTGATATCTCAATATTTTTGTGAAGCTGCTTCTTGGGTGCTTGCTGTGATAAAAATGAATTAGCTTGTAAAAATCAATATGGAACAGAAAATAAGAGTGTTAGTGTCCAATTTGAATCCAATAGTTAAGAAGATGTGCAATATCCAACAAGCACACACATCCAAAGGAGAAAATGCAGAAAAAGGCATTTAGTTTTGTATGTTGCAAACATAGTGAAGAAGTAGAGATGAATAAAGCATCAGAAGGATGGCAAGATTATTCCTCCTTCCAACATCTCCGAATGAGCACTTTTAAGTCCTTGCCATGGGCTGAAAAATAAAAGTCATTAGATGTAAAAAGATTCAAACACAGCTAAAGCTGATCGAATATTTCTACTCTTTCCATGTCGTTGAGTATCTACTAAAAAAAACTCTGGATAAGGAAAGTTATGGTAGTTAACCCAACAGATAAAACCAACTGAAACTAATAACAGAATTTATTAACTCTTCTTTAAGAGCTCAAACATAAATTATCAGTGACTTTAAAAATCAAAGTACTTCATTATCATACATATAAAACTAAATATTGGGTGTGAGTTGGAGAGAACACTGATTCAAAAGATTTTTGTTTAAAAATTTAATAGGGTCTGATACATACGTTTACAATATTCAGGTTAAAATTTAAAAGAATGTATTAGAACACATTTAAAATAATATCCCATTTCCTTTTGCTTTGTAATGTGCTATAAGCTTATAAATATGCCTACACATATCTAATGGAAAGGAAAACATAGGTTGTATCATATCTGAAAGATATTGATTTTGAAAATTAAAGATCCAGATCTGATATTATACCAGAGATAGTAAAAACAGAATGCTTGAAATCCATATTCAAGAGCACTCTCAAATTTCTCAACTCTCCTTAGTATTTGGTTCCATTCTTCTACATGAGATTTTATATGTCTTCCAGCAGAAAGAAGGATGTGGGAAATGGGACAGTGCAGTAAAACAGGAAAGTTTCTAGTCCAAATAAGTTTACTAGTTCAAAATGATGACCATACAGTCAAATATAGAACTTTAAAATGTTTCTACTTCTCACTGGTACAAATCTTCAATTGTGCTGTCCATTATATTATTAACAACATATGGATGTACCACTGTTGCAGAAAGTTCTATTGGACAGTGCTGCTATAGGATGAATACAATATGAAAGGGCATCGATTTATTTCCTTACTAAATATATACTGTGTGATAGTAGCAACTTTTTTTCTAAATAACATTTTCTACAGTATGCTTTGAAAACATATCATAGACAAATGGAATTAATATTTTTTTAAATGTGTGTATGTGGTGAAATAGATATTGATAAATGAGCCTTCACAATGCAATGGTAAAATGATAAACAGACAGTATTAAAAAATGTACACAATATATGAAAAAAAAAAACTGGACCCCTACAAAGGTAGATTTCAGATGAATTAGAGATTTAAGTATAAAATATACACCTGAAAATCTATGCAAAACGATAAAGAACATCTGGAAAAGGAGATGGAATTCTTAATCTTTAAAGCACAAAATAATAAGATAAAAATGTTTCATTATATCAAAATAAGGTAATTTTTCAGTGAAAGATATCTTAGATATAATTAATGTTTTATATGACCTGTTAAAAGAAAACAGGTCTCAACAATTGTAAAATACCAAGTGTGCATATAAAATGCCTCCAAACAAGTAAATGCCTGAAAAATCAATTAGAAAATTATATGAAAACATAAATTCTAAAATAACATGAAAAGAGAGTAATTATATGAAGAAATAGTTAAACTCTATTAATCAGGGTAATGCATATGAAAACATGCCATGGTAGTTTATTTCAAGTAAATAGACAAGCATGTGGAATTTGAAAAACACCAAGCATTGAAGAGAATAGGAATAATATGAACCCTTATACAAAACAAAAATGTAAAAAGTAAAATAAAACTCTCAATGAAAGAAAGTGTGAATCTAAGATTTATATCCAACCAAATTGATCTTTAATGACTAAATCATTTTTGATGAGTTGCCTAAATGATAAGATCTATTTTTCCAATAGGTGATTAGGAAAACTTCAGCAAAAGGTCCGATTGCAATCATATTTACATAAATAAATATAGATCTAAGAAGAAAAAGTAAGCCTGAGGGAAGAAAACTAAAGTAGAAATGTTATATGTTGTGACAAAGTAGAAATAATTCAGCAATTAAATTGGAAGATAAGAAAGACTTGAAATAAAGAAAAATAGAATAAGCTTATAGTAAATATAGGTAATAAATGGAAGTTAAAATGCTGATAAAAAAACAGACATGTCAAGTAGTAAGAAGGTTAAATGAGAAAACAATCACTTAAATGTATTTTAATAGTACAATGATATGCATTAAACCAAAAAAATTCTGAATACTTTAAAAATTAGAAATAAAGTAGTAATTATTAATCAAAGGAATCAAAAACCTATAATTAAAGTATATACAAAATAAGATACATCATTGTACAATAATATGATGTAGTTGGGACCAAACATATCAGTCACCTCAATAAATAAGAGTGGGTTCAACTCATCTGTTAAAAGAAAACTATTTTAAATTTACCTTTCAAATCAAGACCCAAATCTACGCTATGTATAAGACACACAAAAAACAATGTGATTCTTAAAAGCTATGCATAAAGACATGGCAAATAGAAATAACAAAGCAAGAGTAGGAATTCATATATCAAACAAATTAAGATTCAAATCAGAAAACCATGAAAATTAGGAGCTATTTTTAATGTAAAATGCCAAAATCCATGAGGAAATCGCAACATGTATAAATTTCTATGCAACAAATAACCGAGCAACAATTTTTGAAACAAGAACTAGGGAAGATAAAAGGTGACATTAGTAGACAAAATATTAACATATCAATTTGTTGAATATTTTAGGAACACTTGGAAAAAAGGTACATTATTGATTATCAGGGTAAAAAGTTGCTATATACCTATAACATCTTATTATATTCTTCAGGTATTTATCCCCTTACTAATATTTTGTCACTTCATCTGTCTCATAGTTAGTGATTTATGTGAAAGCCTCTTCTTAGTATTTTGCCTACCAATGTCTCCTTTGTATCTTCCCTAGTTTTTGTTTCAAAAATTGTCGCTCGGCTATTTGTTGCACAGGTATTTATACGTATTATGATTTCCTCATGAAGACACACAAAAATATCAATATTAAGTAAATTATAAATAAATGAACAATATTTTTGGTCATAATGTAATAAAAGAAGAAATTAACAAAAATCATATTTCTTATTGAAATTGCAAAATTCTCCATTAATTAGCTCTTGGATTACAATGAAATTACAAAATTAAACTAAAGAATTTCTAATACATAATGGTGAAACACAGCAAATCACAATCTGGAATTTTAAAGCAGTGATAAGAGGAAAATTAATAATACTTGAGACTTACCAGTGTAGATGAAATTCTAGTATAGAATTGAATGTCCAGCTCAATGACTGGAATAAAAAAGTAAACCAAAGAAAGAATAAGAAAGAAGATAGTGATGATAAAAGTAGAAATTATTTGAGTATGGAATTGAAAAGTCAATTATGCAGTCATTTTTACTGCTATTCATTCTTGTATTCAAGGTATTTGCCAATAAATAAGGTAGAGAAGTTAGTGTAACAAGAATTGGTAAAAAGAAATATAATTATCTTGATTTGCAGGTGCTATGACATTTTATTTCTGTAAAATCCTAAAGAATCTATGATAAAAGAAATACAATAAAAACAATTCATTAAGTTAGCGGTGGATAAAATTAACTTACAGAAATCTATAGCTGTAATATATACAATTATCAGTTAGAAACATTATGGTAAAGAAAAATTCATCTACATAACAACAAGCAATATTAATTTGTAAAACTTAGAAGCTTTCTATTGTTGCTGTAAAAAATGCTACATATTTAGTGGCTTAATACAACACAAACTTTTAGACTTTGATAAATCAGAAATCCGATAATCTCATCGGACTAAAATCAAAGTGTTCACAGCCTATCTTCTTTTCTGAGGCTCTATTAGGGAATATTTTTACTGCTTATTCAAATTGACATAATTTTGTTTCTTGTGGTTGTAGAACCAAAGTCCACATTTTCTTACTGGATCTAATTTGAAAGTCGTTTTTAGTCTGTGGAGGCCACTAAATTTCTTGGCCTTTGGATCCCTTCCTCCATCTTCAAATTAAACAACCACATGGTCAAATACTTTTCATGTCATAGCTCTCTGATCCACTCTTTGATTTCCACTTTTATGGACTGTTGTGATTAGGTTTGGTCCACCCAATAATCCAGGATAATCTACTCTGTCTCAAGGTCTTTAATCTTAATCACAATTGTAAGTCCTGTCTTACATGTATATTAACATGTTCATAGGCCATCAGGGTTAAGACATGATCTGTGTGTAGGGGTGGGTGGGTATAATGGAAAGAGATAAGCATTATTTCTGTTTATTATAGAAATAAGTATCTACAAAACCTATTTGAGGAAATTTTTAAAGAATTCTTGAATAACACAAAAGTAAACCTAGCAAGCAGAAAGATTTTACTTGCTTTTAATAGGAGGAGTCAATTTCATAAAGATGTAGTTTCCTTAAAATGTTACACAATTTCAATAAATATATCAATAAATACTTTATTGACATTAGCTTAACTAACATTAAAGATCCTATAGAAAAACAAATATTCAATAATAGGTAGAAAATGTGAAAAAAGAAAAATGAAACCAGATGTGGTTTGGATTTGTGTTCCTGTTCAAATCGTATGTTGAATTATAACCTCCAATATTGGAGGAGGGGCCTAGTGGAACATGATTGGATCATGGGGGCGGACTTCCCCTTGCTGTCTCATGATAGTGAGTTCTCATGAGATCTAGTTGTTTAAAAATGTGTAGCACCTCTCCCCCTTTGCTCTCTTTCTCATGCTCCAACTATGTAGGACGTGCCTTCTTCCCCTTCCCCTTCTGCCATGACTGTAAGTTTCCTGATTCCTCCCCAGCCATGCTTCCTGTGCAGCCTGTGGAACTGAGCCAATTAAACCTCTTTTCTTTTTAAATTACCCAGCCTCAGGTAGTTCTTTATAGCAATGTGATAATGAACTATTACATAAAATTGGTGAAGGAAAGTGGGGTATTGCTATAAAAAAATACCCAAAAATGTGGAAGCAGCTTTGGAAATGGGTAATAGGCAGAAGTTTGAAAAGTGTAGAGGGCTCAAAAGAAGACAGGAAGATGAGGGAAAGTCTGGAACTTCCTAGAGACTTGTTAAATCACTGTAACCAAAATGCTGACAATGATATGGACAGTGAAGTCTAGGCTGAGGTGGTGCCAGATGAAAATAAGGGACTTATTGGGAACTGGAGCAAAGGTCATTTTTGTTATGCATTTGCGAAGAGGTTGGAAGCATTGTGCCCCTGCCCTACAGATCTGTGGAACACTGAACTTAAGATAGATGATTTAGGGTATCTGGTAGAATAAATTTCTAAGCAGCAAAGCATTCAAGATGTGACCTGGTTTCTTCTAAACTCACATGTTTATATTCATGAGCAAAGAGATGATCTGAAACTGGAACTTATATTTAAAAGGGAAGCAGAGTGTAACAGTTTAGAAAATTTTCAGCCTGACCATGTGGTGAAAAAGAAAAACTCATTTTCTGGGAAGGAATTCCAGCCAGCTATAGAAATTTTCATAAGTAAAGAGAAACCCAGTGTTAACAGCCAAGACAATGGGGAAAATACCTTCAAGGCATTTCAGAGACCTTCATGGTAGCCCTTCTCATCATAGGTCCTGAGGCCTAGGAGGGAAAAATGGTTTGTGGGCTAGACCCAGGAATCCACTACCCTGTACAACCTCGGGTTATTGCTCTCTGCATCTCAGCTCCAGCTGTGGCTAAAAGGGCCCCAGATACATGCCAGGCTGCTGCTCCAGAGGCTGCAAACCGTAAATCTTGGTGGCTTCCATGTGATGTTAAGCTTGCAGGTGCACAGAGGGCAAGAATTGAGGCTTGGGAGCTAATGTGGTTTGGCTGTGTATCCACAGCCAAATTTCATCTCAAATTGTAATCTCCATAATCCCTATGTGTCATGACCAGGACCTGGTGAGAAGTGATTAGATCACTGGTACAGTTTCCTCCATGCTGTTCTGGTGGTAGTGAATGAGTTCTCATGAGATCTGATGATTTTATAAGGGGCTCTTTCTGCTGCATTCCTTGGCTCTCTCTTGCCTGCCACCATGTAAGATGTGCCTCTTCCCCTTCTACCATGATTGTAAGTTCCTTGAGGCCTCCCCAGACCTGTGGAACTGTAAGTCAATTAAATATTTTTCTTTATAAATAACCCAGTCTCAGGTATGTATTTATAGGAATGTGAAAACTTGTGAATACCATAAATTGGTATCTGTAGAGTGGGGTACTAGTATAAAGATACTTGAAAATGTGGAAGCAACTTTGGAACTGGGTCTGAGGCAGAGGTTGGAACAGTTTGGAGAGTTCAGAAGAAGACAGGAAGATGTGGGAAAGTTTGGAATTTCCTAGACACTTGTTTAATGGTTTTAACCAAAATGCTGATAGTAATATCAACAATGAAGTTCAGGCTGAGGTTGTCTCAGACTGAGATGAAGAGCTTCTTGGGAACTAGAGCAAGGATAACTCCTGCTATACTTCAGCAAAGAGACCGGCAGCATTTTCCCCTTGCCCTAGAGGGATCTTTGTAATTTTGAACTTGAGGGATATTATTTAGGGTATCTGGTGGAAAAAAAATTTCTAATCAGCAACGTGCTCAAGATGTAACATGGGTGCTGTTAAAAACATTCAGTTCTATACATTCACAATGAGATGGTTTGAAATTGCAACTTATTTTTAAAAGAGAAGCAGAGCAAAAAAGTTTGCAAAATTTGCAACCTGATGCAATAGAAAATAAAAACTCGTTTTCTTTACAGAAACTCAAGCCAGCTGCAGAAAATTGCATAAGTAATGAGGAGTCTAAGGTTACTCTCCAATACAATGGGGAAAATGCCTACATGGCATTTCAGAGAACTTCATGGCAAGCCCAGAAGCCTAGGAGGACAAATGTTTCCTAGGCCAAACCCAGGTCCCCTGCTGTTCTGTGCAGCCTTGGGACAGGGCACCCTGCATCCTAGCCAATTCAGCTCCAGTCATGGCTAAAAAGGGGCCAAGGTACAGCTCAGGTTTTTGCTTCAGAGGGTGCAAATCCCAAGTCTTGGCAGCTTCCACGTGGGGTTGGGCCATTCTCCTACAGACCCCAGAATGGGAGATCTACCAACAGCTTGCACTGTGTGCCTGGAAAAGCCACAGACACTCAACACTAGCCCATGAGAGCAGCTGGAAAGGAGGTTGTATCCTGCATATCAACAGGCTGAAGCTGTCCAAGACTGTGGGAGGCCACTTTGTGTATCAATGTGACCTGGTTGTGAGACATGGAGTGAAAAAAAAAAAAACATTTAGGAGCTTTAAGAAACCATCATTCTCAGCAAACTATCGCAAGAACAGAAAACCAAACATCACATGTTCTCACTCATAGGTGGGAATTGAACAATGAGATTACTTGGACTCTGGAAGGGGAACATCATACACCGGGGCCTATTATGGGGAGGGGGAGTGGGGAGGGATGGCATTGGGAGTTATACCTGATGTAAATGAGGAGTTGATGGGTGCTGACAAGTTGATGGGTGTCACCCACAAGTATACATATGTAACAAACCTGCACGTTGTGCACATGTACCCTAGAACTTAAAGTATAATAAAAGAAGAAAAAGAAAAAGATTTAATGAATGCCCTGCCTGGTTTTGGACTTGCATGTGGCCCCTTTGTTTTGGCAAATTTCTCTAATTTGGAATAGGAACATTTGCCCAATGCCTGTACCCACATTGTGTCTTGGAAGTAACTAACTTGTTTGCGATTTTACAGGCTCATAGCCAGATGAAAATTTCCTTATCTCAGATGAGACTGCGAACTGTGGACTTTTGAGTTCATGGTGAAATGAATTAAGACTTTGGGGGACTGTTTGGAAGGCATGATTGGTTCTGAAATGTGAAAAGACATGAGATTTGGGAGAGGCCACTGGATGAATGATATGGTTTGACTCTGGGTCCCCACCCAAATCTCATCTCAAATTGTAATCCCCATAATCCCCACATGTCATGGGCTGGACTGTTTTCATGATAGTGAGTGAGTTCTCTTGTGATCTGATGATTTTATAAGGGGTTCTTTCTCCTTTGCTCATTTGCTCTCTTTCACCTGCCATCATGTAAGATGTCCCTCTTCCCCTTCCTTCATGACTGTAAGTTTCCTGAGACCTCCCCAGCCTTGTGTAATTGTAAGTCAATTAAACCGTTTTTTCTTTATAAATTACCCAGTCTTGGGAATGTCTTTATAGAAGTGTGAAAATGAACTAATACAGAAGTCTCAAACTAGATTTTAAAGGATGTATGGAAATGCCCGGATGTCCACTCAGAAGTCTGCTGCAGAAGAGCCCTCATGGAGTACCTCTACTAGAGCAGTGCAGAGGGGAAATGGAGTGTTGAAGTCCACACACAGAATCTCCATTGGGGCACTGCCTAGTGGACATGTGAGAAAAGGGCCACTGTCCTTCAGACCCCGGAATGGTAGATCCACTTACAGCTTGCATTTTGCACCTGGAAAAGCCAAAGGCACTCAATGCCAGCCTGTGAAAGCAGCTGTGGAAGATGTACCCTGCAGAACCACCAGAGAAGGGGTACCCAAGGACTTGGGAGACCACTTCTTGTATGAGTGTGGCCTGGATGTCAGAAATTGAGTTTAAGGAGATTTTTTTTGAGGGGGGGGGTTTAAGATTTATTGACTGCCCTGCTGGGTTCAAACTTGCATAGGGCCTGTACCCTCTTTGTTTTGCTTGATTTCTTCCTTTTGGAATGGATGTATTTACCTAATGCCTGTCCACCACTGTATCTTGGAAGTAATTAACTTGTTTTCAATTTTACAGACTCGTAGATGGAAAACACTTGCCTTGTTTCAGATGAGACTTTGGACTGTGGACTTTTGAGTTAATGCTGAAACAAGTTAAGACTTTGGGAACTGTTGATAAGGGATGATTGTATTTTGTAAGAATAACATGACACTTGGGAGAGGCTGAGTCAGAATATTATGTTTTGGATTTTTGTCCTCACCCAAATCTCATGTCAAATTTTAATCTTCGATTTTGGAGGAGTAGCCTGGTGGGATGTGATTGCATCATCGGGGTGGACTTGCCCCTTGCTGTTGTCAGTGAGTTCTCACTAGATCTGGTTGTTTAAAAGTGTGTAGCACCTCTACCTCTTTGCTCTTTTTCTCATGCTCCATCCATGTAGGACGACTTCTTCCCTATCACCGTATGCCATAATTGTAATTTTTTTGAGGCCTCCAAAGCAAGGCTTCCTGCACAGCCTGCAGAACCATGAGTCAATTAAACCTATTTTCTTTATGTATTACTCAGTCTCAGGTATTTATTTATAGCAATGTGAGAATGAACTAAAACCCTACAAAACAAAAATGTACTCTAAAATCTGTAAACTAAAACAGAGTGGTACCTAGTACGTGTTAAGGATAGCAGCTCAAAACATTGAGACGAAGGTAGAGTTTTGATTGAATGGGACTGGGACAAATGAGTTATTATTTGCAAAAAGATAATATTGAATAAATAATTCATAGTATATACAATAAACTACTAAACACAAAAATTTCAAGGATAAAGTGATTTCATGGTTAATAAGATATTGGTGTAGTCCTTTCTATTCTTTATGCAAAAAAACCTATGGCTTAAAATCCATTTGCAGTAAAATATAACATTAAAAAATCCAATAGGATAAAATAAAATTTTGCCATGCAAAAATACTATGAACAAATTTCAAAGATAAGACACTTTAAAAAACTGCAAGAAAAATATTTGTAGAATATTATATGGAAAGAAAGAATATCATGCCTAATACACATATAATATCCAAAATCTGATATCAAAATAGAAAAGAAGATATGAACAGAGAATTAGCTAGATAGATAGTAGGCAGTAAATTGTCCTCAAACATACGGGAGAGTGTTGAAACTCACTTAAATATGAACCTTGCACATCTGGATGAGACATTTAAATCTAAGCACCTCCAAATTGGGAGAAAAGCTTGTAATTAAAAGCACAATGTCCTAAGTTAAGGAAGAGTAAATAGAATGACAGAAAAAAGGAATTAGCACAATGCTCCCTTCTGTCAACGTATTGCCTCTATGGCTTATAATGGAATGTATAAAGTGTTATAAAATGGTCATTGGAACTGGAAGAGATTTTTTTTTTTGAAATGTTGCAATCAGAGATGTGCTGGTGTGTGTGTGTGTGTGTGTTACATACATTTTTTTCTTTCCCCATGAAAATGTACTCCTGGCATCTAGTTTGGCTAATTTCCCAGTATCTCCCTCTGTTTGTACAGAATAATATTCATAGTTAGATAAAGGTAAAAAGTGTAGTGATACATTTTGCTTGTGAGATTGGGGAACAACTATGCTTACATACATCATACGTATTAACACTGGTTCCTATTGCAATACGTTCAGTTCTCGGTGGAAACAGATGCTGTGATGGAGTTTGCTATCAAGATCTATGGAAAGTGGGAAGGGAAAGCAGAATTGGACCAAGGGACACAAATAACTGTGATGTAATACCAATAAAATTTCAGCGAGCTCACCAGGAGCTAACGTGGACAGGTCTTTGGACTCCTGGTTTGGTTGGTTGTTCAATATGGGTTCCTCTTGGCAAGAATCATTGCAACTGAATCATATTCTAAAGATCTTAATAGCTGGAATCTATCTCCTGACAGCTGGGGTCACAAGTTTTTATTTGACACGGAAGCTGAGACATTCTGTGTTTATTACAGCACTTTAAAAGTGATAGGAATGAGAAAGGGATCAGGGAAGGAAAATAATAAAAGAGAGGCCCCATGATAGTAATATACCATGGACTGAGGATTATTCTGAAGTCATTTTTACACACCGGAGGCTAATTATATGATATAGGTGTAAGTCTTAGGTAAGTCTTTTGCCCTTTGGGAATTCACATCATTTCCCTGACCCTCTGTGAACTTAACTGATCTGTAAAATAGCAGTATGAATGTCTTTCTCATACAGACATCTGAAGTGCATGGTAATTCCATTTTCTTTGAGGCTTGAAATATTGTTTTAACTATGTTTGTGCAATAAAATACCAAACCATATATTATACATGAACAGTCACTGGATATATTTGTTGGCAGTTAAATTTAGCAAACATATTAGAGGTATGATTATTCTAGTAAAAGAAAGACAATACCAAACCTCAATCAAAAAAGAGCTCAGAGAGCAAAGCTCAGTCAAAAAAGAATTTAAGTGGTAAAAAGAAGAGGGCTGGAAAGCTCAGGAGAAAATATTATCAGGCTGATTAAATGCAGAGTTTAGAGAATCAAATGAAGTAGATAGAAAGATTCATGACGTAAGAAAACAAAGTCCAGAAAAACAAAGGAAAAAAAGTATTATTTATTATGCACCATCTACATGCTAGGCACAGAACTGGGCATTAAAAAATATTTCTATCACTTGCATGCATCTCAACTCTGTGAAATATGAATTACTATCCCAAATATAGAGAAAAGGTAACAGACATGGAGAACAGTAGCAAATTAGATGGTTCAAGTCCAAGCACATAGTATGCAACAAATTTTGTATTTAAATTCCAGTCACTCTGAACACAAATTTCTTTTCTTTTTTTTTTTTCTTTTTTTTTTTTTTAACAGTTTCACTGTTGAACCCTAATTCTAGGTCCCAAACTGTGTTTTGTTCGGTTTATCACACAAACAGTGAACAAACACATCCTTGATTCTTGGCTGTGTAGCCACATTATTTTCTTTTAAATGTGGCATGGTACTTAACTGATAACCATATTGGTTCCATCAGTGATTAGATGGGAAGTGGTCATTTATTCTTTCCTCCTAGGTGGGTATTGCTTGGGTTATTGAGTAGGTGATAAGGATTGTAGGAGATTGAACTGAGTGTGAAGGTAGTTGTGAACTGACTTTGGAACAGCCTGGTGTGGATTCAAAAAATAAATGAGAAGGACTACTGTCTTAGTCTTTTATCTGATGCTATAACAAAATACCTGTGACTCAGTAATTTATAAAGACCAGAAATTGTATTTCTCATGGTTCTGGAAACTAGGAGGTCCAAGATCAAGGTGCTGGCAGTTTGGTTGTCTGGAAACTGCTCTCTACTTCCAAAATTGCAGCTTGTTGCTGCATCCTCTGAGGGGAGGATACTGTGCCCTCCCATTGCAAAAGACAGAAGGGCAAGCCAGCTGAATGCTGCATGAAACCTCTTTTATAAGGATCTTAACACTGTTTATGAGGTAGGGATCCTTATGACATGATCACCTTTTAAAGGCCCCATTTCTTAATACAATCATGCTGGCCATAGAATTTCAGTATCTGACGAGTTGATGGGTGCAGCACAGCAACATGGCACAAGTATACATATGTAACAAACCTGCACGTTATGCACATGTACCCTAGAACTTAAAGTATAATAATAATAAAAAAAAATTAAAAAATAAAAAAATAAAAAAAAAGGAATTTCAGTATCTGAATTTTGGTGGAGACATATTTAAACCATGGCAACTATATTTCAGGGCAAAACAGAAAAGGAGCCAAGTAGAAAGTAAAGACAAAAACATCAAACCAAATCCTCTGATGTTAAGGTGGAAACCAAGTGGTAGATTTGGAAAGTAGACATCAAAACTATTAAATACATTTTGTATAAGATGCTTTCTGTGATGCCAATGTAGATATAGGGAGATTCTCTGGAATCTCTAAGATTTACCTTTAAGTAGAATGAGAGCTATTAAAGGATCCACACCAGTTTTTCAACTGACTGTCATAAAGTGTCTTAAAAATTATCTCATGCAACATTGTTGATGTGAGGGGTAAGGAAGTTGAGATCCAGAGAGGATAAAGTCATTTATACCAACAAACATAGCTATTTTACAGCAGAATCTTTACTATACAAAATTTTGATATCACATGTGAAAAATATCATTATAAAAATGACTGATTTATTGATTATGAAAATCAGTTGTAGAATGTGAATGTATGCTAAATAAGAAAAATTGACCCTTCACAGCTTAGTGAAGGGATTTCATTTAAAAAATTAAATGACAATTCAAATTATGTGTTAGAAGTTCAAAATTAAAATGTTGTGTCCACAAATCCAGTATTCTTTCTGTTTATGTATATTTAATTTCCCATAAGAATGATATTTCTTTAATTATAGAAGTCTGAGGTCAAATGTGTTTGGAAAATAAAATATTTTATATAAATTGTATGGTTTGGATGTGTGTCCCTTCCAAATTTCATGTAGAAGTGTGATCCTTGGTGTTGGAGCTGAGGGCTGCGGGAGGTGTGTGGGTCATGGGGGCAGATTCTTCATGAATGGCTTGGTGCCATCCTGGTGGTAATGAGTGAGTTCGCTTTCTGAATTTTTACAAGTTCTACTTGTTAAAAGAGTACTGCATCTCTTCTCTTTCTCTTGTTTATTCTCTTACCCTGTGATATGCTGGTTCCCGTCACCTTCTACCGTGATTAAAAGCTTCCTGAGACCCTCATCAGAAGCCGAACTCATGCTTGTACATCCTGCAAAACCATGAGTCAAATTAAACTTCTTTTCTCTATAAATTCTTTTATAGATATTTCTGCATAGCCTCAGGTATTCCTTTATAGCAATATAAAAATTGATTAATATAACAACAATCTTGGAGATTCACAATATTTATCAAGGTAGTAAAGCATTCGGGTAATCCAGCAGTGAAAATGTGTGTTTTACTTTGCATAGCCCAGTATTTCCCAAATATACTTGAACATGAAACATATTTTTCATAACACAGTTTATATCATTCCACTAAAGGATCATTGGGGGGAAAACAATCAATCCCATTTTTATCATTATGTGATTATTTGTTATCTATGTCAGTTTCCACCTGAATAACACAGGTCTAAAATCTGGACAACTTAATTTTTCCAATTGTTTAAACTTGTCTTAAGACATTTGGCAGTCAGTTTTAAACCATGATTTTTTAAAAAGCTATGCATGATTTCTATGTTATATATTTTTTTTACCAGTTTTTATTTCCCTCATGTTATATAGTTCCCTGCCATGCACACATTAGTGCATAGTATTAATTGAATAAATAAATTGTATGTGTTTTCTTAGGTTGTTTTATTTTTCCTTTTTCCTTAAAATTTTTAGCATCTTTTTAATATTTTTCACTACTATACACATTATTCTTTTAGTACTTTTTTAACCCATAATTTTCTACTTATATTTTTTTTCCTTCATTAAAAGTGTAAAGGCTAAAGCAACTGAATACATAAGATCATATGGGAGGATGTTTTTTTCTGGGGAAACAAAAAGAATTCATTTTGACCTCCACATTAAAGTTGTTCTTGAAAACTACAATCATTATTTTTCTTCATTAATTAATTGAAGTAGTAACCTGAAACATACATTCTAATGATTTTCTGCTTTAGTATACCTATAAAAATGAATGTCACTCTCTGTAAATCATATTTGAGTTATCCCAACTTAAAAAAAATGTTATATTTAAAAGGTCTTGTTTGAGTAGAAGTGCAATTCGTGACTTTAATTACAGGCATGCACTTCATAGAAAATCTCTTTCTCTTGATAATTTTATTTTCTGTAGTCTTTTGAAATATAAATATTTTAAACCAAAACAAATAAGATATTGTGATAGTGAGGATAAAAATAACACACAAAAACTAAAATGTGTTCACTATTTGAGCAACTTTTACAAAAGAAACATTTTATTGTTGGAAAATAATATTGCATATCTACAGTCATCATTTAGCCACATAGCTAATGAAGAGATACTTAATTTTCTAAAAATCAACCATCACTAAATAGTATACTTTGTTATATAAACAATTTCCCAACTCAACAGTAGCTTAGAAGCAGAAGATCACATTCATTAAGTGCTCAGTGTCTGGGACCAAACACTGGGGCCAAATCCTGGCTCTGGCCCTCACAAAAAATTGTTTAGTTACTTTAGGCTATATTATATGTACTATAGTCTAGTCATTTAGTATTTATAAAGTAGAAATACAAATTTGCCTACCTCATAGACTTTTGAGAGTTAAGCTGGTTGACATTTATAGCAGACTTTGAATAGTGCCTGGCACATAGCTATCTCATAATGCACCTTAACTGCTGGAGTACCACGCAGCGAGTGGAGGAAATATTCAGAAAATAAGAAGGCTCCATTTAGAACCTTGGTCTTTCTTCATCTCTCCTTTTTGCCTTTTCCTTAATATTCTACTGGTTTTTGTGTTCCTTGATTTTTCTTTCTTGTTATCTTGAAGCTATCACATAAAAAAATAAATCACTAGTAAAGTAAATCATTGTTTACAGTAAATGGTAAGAAAGGAAAACTTTCATGATTTGAAAATAAATATGCTATACAATCTAAAAATTAATCAGGCTGGGAAGCAATGCTAAATAAGTCAAAAGAGATGGTAATGAAGACAGTATTCACAGCCCATTGTGAATAGTGACACAGACAATGACTCAGACATCAGGTAATGGAAATAACAATTATATTTGATAGCTTACAGCAGCTAGGCATAAGCTGCAGTGGACTTGAACAGAGAAAAGTAACATTATTAAAAATCTGCGTACTTAAAAAATGTATAATATATGAAAAAGGAAAGTAGGAAAGGATGATATTTATACTAGAAACATTTGTGAAAAATATAGTTATTCAAATCAAAAGACAACTCAAATATAGTTTACTGGCAAACTTGGAAACAACTACAGTAGTCTCCTCTTATTAAAGCAGGATATGTTCTACGGCATTATGAGGAAGCCTGAAGGCTCAGATGGTACCAAACTCTATACACATTACATTTTTTCCTACACATACATACCTTTGATAAAGTTCAATTTATATACTAGAAACAGTAAGAGATTAACAATAATAACTAATAACACAATAAAATAATTATAACAATACATCATAATAAAAGTGATTTATAAATTATGAATTGTTTATTTCTTATATTTTCCATTTAATATTTTAAAATTGAGATTGGCCACAAGTTACTGAAACCTTAAAAAGCAAAACTGTGTTTTAGAGGGCACTACTGTATACAGTGGAATAACATTTCATTTTAATAAGACTTGATACTGTAATAATGTTTACAATACAGATGCAGGATAAATTAGTGTGAAGTACGTATTAGAAAAGAGTAACTTGGAAACTAAAATATGATGGCATAATTGCAAAATAATACACACTGGAGTTTAAAGTATAAAAATGTAAAACAACAGTTCTTTTTTGATTGTTAGATTGAAAATATGTGTGATATATTGGGTTCAATGAAATATTACTAAATTTAATATTATTTGTATTTTTTTACTTTGTAAAGATGGGGGCAACATAAAATGTGAATCACATAGGTGGCCCTCATTATATTTCTGATGGGCAGAGCTAATGGAGATGGTGGTTTTAAAGCAATGATATATTCCTTCATACTTTTGAAAAAAGTAAAAATGAATTTCTTGTTATGGCAGAATTCAGACCTTTACTATAACAATCAAGAAACTAACCAAGGCTTCCACATATTATTAAGAGCTAAATAAGTTAATTACTGTTTCATTTTATTTCATCATTATTTATGTATATTATAATACCTGTGAACAACTTATATTTGAATTTTATCTCTATCACTTCCTAGTTCCCTGAGATCTTTAAACTTTTACTTTAAGCCAATGGTTTTAATCATTTAATGAAAAAAAAAAAGCCTCTGTGATATTATATGATTGTAGGTTGAGAATTTTAAATAATAATGCATATTTAGTTCAAGGTAGGAAATATTATTAGCTGTTATTGTTGCAGTTGAAATTGATAGAAACTGTGGGATTTTCTTTGCTCATATGAATACGTGGAATGGCTGGCAGGGTGTATTTATGCCCTTCTGCTGTCTCCACCTACAATGTTATAAAGGGCATAGCAGGGAAATCACCGGCTAGAACATGAAGGTAAAGCTATTTTACATTCATCTTCCCTTCAGAAAGAAATATTGAAATGTCAGTTGTTGCACTGCCTGACACACTGTGAAATCATTTACTGTCCGTTGGGATTATGAGACCTGGTGATGTGTTGCCTTTTCTGAACACGACTTTGCTGAGAGAGCTGCTGTAACCTGGCCATCTGTTTGGGTATTGCAGCTGAGATGTATTTCAAAGTATATCTTCCTTTTTCTCTATTTTTCAACACAGACATTTTAAATCCATAAACCAATGTTTTAAAATGTTTTTTCTCGGAGTATCCAAATCAAGAAAGCAATGGATTTAGAGTCAGGAGACCTAGTTTCTATCCCAGGCTTGGCCACTAATGAGTTGTGTGACTTTGGGAAAGCTGTCTAATTCCTCCTACCCTCAATTTTTTCATTTATACCTCAAAGAGTTTGAATGGAATATTTTTAAACATCTGTTTCAAATATAATTTTCTAAAATGTTTTATCATTCTTGAAATGAAACTATTGTGTTATGATTTTTGTGCTATTTTCCTGCCGTTACATACTTATTTTATGTCACTGTAACTTAATGATTCATTCAACAGTTATTTGAGATTCTACTTTTAATTGGTTTTAGGTGTTAGAAAAACAATAATTAAAAACACAGGCTTGTGGGTCTTGCAGTCTGATGGGAGAAAGAAACATTAATCAAATATGTACACCCACATATTCATGCAAACACATGATTATGATAGTGACAAGTACCACAAAGACATAAAATTCAGTGATATTAGAGTGAAATACAAGTATGCGGCTTTCTTGGGAAAGTTAAATAGTATATATATCTATATAATCAAATATGTATTTTTCTTTTAGGATATCATATATAGTTAATATAGTATGTAATAAATTAAACAAAATAGTAAATAACTATAATTTTTTCAAGGACATGTCTTATTATGTACCAGGCATTACTTTTACACAATTTTACAGTGATAAATAAATACTTTCTGAAGCTTACAGTGTAGTTAAAAACACAATAGTAAATAATCAATAGAGTTCTGTTTCCCAGCAAGATGTAGAAAGCAAGAGAATGTGAATGTGACCCCTACCCTAAAGGTGAAAAAAAGTACAATTTTCTTGAAACTTTGAAAGAGCTATTGTTTCAGCACAATCAAGGGGACTGAATTTCAGAGTGGCAAACTCCTCCCAGGAGAAAAGGGAAAATGAACTGTTTCATTTTTGTCAGAGCACAGAAAGTATATGCGGTTTCAATAGAATCATGTGAAAAGAAATTGGTTAAAGGCTGATGAATTACTAAAGACGAAGTTGGGCTATCAGTTTAGATACCTGGGAGCCACAGGCACACTGGAGTTCTTCACAGGCCACCTGAAGATGCTCAGTAGAGAGATTGGGCAGGGCTGAACATGGGATTAAGCTCCGTTGGTGGTACAGGCATGTATATGGTATGATTTCTGGTCATGCTGCCTGCTCTTTTTTACCCTTCTCTCAAAGTCACTCAAATCCTTGAGCCACTGAGGTGGCCTTCATAGGAGTGAGAGGGGCAAACTCTGTCGGTATCTGGGGGAAGGATTGGGAATTCCCATTGCAGATGCCCTAAATCAGGAAAATATCTACAGCTTCAAGAAGGGCAAAAGCCCTTTCACCTAGAAAAGGTCTAGGAAAACTTCTGGACCTTGGGTCTTGCACAGTAAAAACTAGAGTTTTACCTGTGCACCTGTAGTCCCAGCTACCCTGGAGGCTGAGGCTGAAGGATCGCTTGAGCCCATGGGTAGAAGGCTACAGTGTGCTATGATTGCACCTGTGAATAGCCACTGCACTTCAAACTGGGCAAAATAGCAAGACCCCTTCTCTAAAAATAAATAAGTAAGTAGATGGATAAATGGGTAGATAGATAGTTAAACTTCTAAAACATGTAATCTTCTAAATATATTAAAATTTTAAAACATCAACAATACCAACATCAGAGGTCTGATACTTTTAGAGAGGGACAGGGAACTTTCTTCCACCTAAAACCCACCACAGATGGAAAATCAGTTTGCTGACACAAAAAGAAATGCCAGAAATACTAACAACGTGCTATCTATCTGCAAGATCCAGGTGCACAGACCTTTACTAAGACTAAAGATGGACCTAATGAACTGTCATCATTGTAAGCCAAGCATGGAGTAAGATGTTAGAGCCCTCTACTGCTGCAGAGCACAGCATAAATAAAGACCCTACCTCTGTGAAAGATATGTGCAGAGACATATGAAAGCTGAAGGTAAAACAGGAACACAGGCAAATCCCTTCAGTCACCGCAGATCTAACGCTAAGCACAGGTAACCATAACCTGCTTTTGAAGAATTTGAGCCAATAGTATTTCCAATAGACTGAAGGTGACCCCTCCAACCTCCCCGCAGTATACCCTGTCCCAGGTTAATTTCCTGGAATTCTAATCCTGAGTGTGATGGAATTGGATGGAGGTGGGACCTTAGGGAGGTGATTAGGTCATGAGGGTAGCGCCCTCATGAATGGGATTTGTGATCTCATAAAAGGGAACTCAGAGAACTCCTTCACCTTTCTGCCCTGCAAAGACACTGAAAAATTTATGAAAGAGGAAGCAGGCCCTCACTAGACATTAAATCTGCCATTGCCTTGATTTGGGATTTCATACCCTCCTGAACTACATAAATATTTTTTTGTTTGGTTTGTAAGCCACCCAGTCTATGCTAACTAGTTATAGCAGCCCAAATGAACTAAGGCAGTATATGACCAGAAGGGATGGTGCCACTTCTTTTTTGTTTATTATTATTACACTTTAAGTTCTAGGGTACATGTGCACAACATGCAGGTTTGTTACATATGTATACATGTGCCAAGTTGGTGTGCTGCACCCATTAACTCGTCATTTACATTAGTCATATCTCCTCATGCTATCCTTCCCCACTCCCCTACCCCATGACATGCCCCAGTGTGTTGTGTTCCCCACACTGTGTTCAAGTGTTCTCATTGTTCAATTCCCACCTATGGGTGAGAACATGCAGTGTTTGGTTTTCTGTCCTTTCGATAGTTTGCTGAGAATGATGGTTTCCAGCTGCATACACGATCCTACAAAGGACATGAACTCATCCTTTTTTATGGCTGCATAGTATTCCATGGTGTATAAGTGCCACATTTTCTTAATCCATTGTGTCATTGATGGACAATTGGTTGGTTCCAAGTCTTTGCTATTGTGAGTAGTGCTGCAGTAAACATACATGTGCATGTGTCTTTATAGCAGCATGATTTATAATCCTTTGGGTATATACTCAGTAATGGGATGGCTGGGTCAAATGGTATTTCTAGTTCTAGATCCTTGAGGAATTGTCACACTGTCTTCCACAATGGTTGAACTAGTTTACAGTCCCACCAACAGTGTAAAAGTGTTCCTATTTCTCCATATCCTCTCCAGCACTTGTTGTTTCCTGACTTTTTAATGATTGCCATTCTAACTGGTGTGAGATGATATCTCATTGTGGTTTTGATTTGCATTTCTCTGATGGCAAGTGATGATGAGCATTTTTTCATGTGTCTGTTGGCTGAACAAATGTCTTTTTTTGAAATGTGTCTTTTCATATCCTTCACCCACTTTTTGGTGGGGTTGTTTGGTTTTTTCTTGTAAATCTGTCTGAGTTATTTGTAGGTTCTGCGTATTAGCCCTTTGTCAGAGAGTAGATTGCAAAAATTTTTTTCTCTCATTCTGTAGGTTGCTTATTTAGTCTGCTGGTAGTTTCTTTTGCTGTGCAGAAGCTCTTTAGTTTAATTAGATCCCATTTGTCAATTTTTGCTTTTGTTGACATTGCTTTGGTGTTTTAGTCATGAAGTCCCTGCCCATGCCTATGTCCTGAATGGTACTGTGTAGGTTTCCTTCTAGAGTGTTTATGTTTTTAAGTCTACCGTTAAGTATTTAATCCATCTTGAATTAATTTTTGTATAAGGTGAAAGGAAGAGATCCAATTTTAGTTTTCTTTATATGACTAGCCAGTTTTCCCAGCACCATTTATTAAATAGGGAATCCTTTCCCCATTTCTTGTTTTTGTCAGGTTTGTCAAAGATCAGATGGTTGTATATGTGTGGTATTATTTCTGAGGGCTCTGTTCTGTTCCATTGGTGTATATCTCTGTTTTGGTTACTGTAGCCTTGTAGTATAGTTTGAAGTCAGGTAGAATGATGCCTCCTGCTTTGTTATTTTGGCTTAGGATTGTCTTGGTAAAACGGGCTCTTTTTTGGTTCCATATGAACTTTAAAGTAGTTTTTTTTATTTTTTATTTTTTTTATTTTTATTTTTTTCCAATTCTGTGAAGAAAGTCATTGGTAGTTTGATGGGATGGCATTGAATCTTTACATTACCTTGTGCAGCATGGCCACTTTCACGATATTGATTATTCCTATCTTTGAGCATGGAATGTTCTTCCATTTGTTTGTATCCTCTTTTATTTCGTTGAGCAGTGATTTATAGTTCTCTTTTAAGAGGTCCTTCACATCCCTTGTAAGTTGGATTCCTAGGTATTTTATTCTCTTTGAAGCAGTTGTGAATGGGAGTTCACTCATGATTTGGCTCTCTGTTTGTCTGTTATTCATGTATAGGAAAGCTTGTGATTTTGCACATTGATTAGTATCCTGAGACTTTGCTGAAGCTCCTTATCAGCTTTAGGAGATTTTGGGCTGAGACGATGGGGTTTTCTAAATATACAATCATGTCTTCTGCAAACAGGGACAATTTGACTTCCTCTTAATTGAATACCCTTTATTCTTTCTCCTGCCTGACTGCTCTGGCCAGAACTTCCAACACTATGTTGAATAGGAGTGAGAGAGGGGATCACTGTCTTGTGCCAGTTTTCAAAGGGAATGCTACCAGTTTTTGCCCATTCAGTATGATATTGGCTGTGGGTTTGTCATAAATCACTCTCATTATTTTGAGATACGTACCATCAATACCTAGTTTATTGAGAGATTTTAGCATGAAGGGCTGTTGAATTTTGTCAAAGGCCTTTTCTGCATCTATTGAGATAACTATGTGGTTCTTGTCTTTGGTTCTGTTTATATGATGGATTACATTTATTGATTTGCCTATGTTGAACCAGCCTTGCATCCCAGTGATGAAGCCAACTTTATCGCGGTGGATAAGCTTTTTGATGTGCTGCTGGATTCAGTTTGCGAGTATTTTATTGAGAATTTTTGCATTGATGTTCTTCAGGGATATTGGGCTAAAATTCTTTTTTTGTGTGTGTGTCTCTGCGAGGCTTTGGTATCAGGATGATCCTGGCCTCATAAAATGAGTTAGGGAGGATTCCCCCTTTTTCTATTGATTGGAATAGTTTCAGAAGGAATGGTACCAGCTCCTCCTTGTACCTCTGGTAGAATTTGGCCATGAATCTCTCTGGTCTTGGACTTTTTTTTTTGGTTGGTAGGCTATTAATTATTGTCTCAATTTCAGAGCCTGTTATTGGTTTATTCGGGGATTCACTTTCTTCCTGGTTTAGTCTTGGGAGAGTGTAACTGTCCAGGGATTTATTCATTTCTTCTAGATTTTCTAGTTTATTTGCGTGGAGGAATTTATAGTATTCTCTGATGGTACTTTGTATGTCTGTGGGATCAGTGGTGATACCTCCTTTATCATTTTTTGTTGCATCTATTAGATTCTTTTCTCTTTTCTTCTTTGTCTGTCTTGCTAGCAGTCTATCAATTTTGTTGATCTTTTCAAAAAACCAGCTCCTGGATTCATTGATGTTTTGAAAGGTTTTTCGTGTCTCTATTTCCTTCAGTTCTGTTCTGATCTTAGTTATTTCTTGCCTTCTGCTAGCTTTTGAATGTGTTTGCTCTTGCTTCTCTAGTTCCTTTAATTGTGATCTTATGGTGTCAATTTTAGATCCTTCCTGCTTTCTCTTGTGGGCATTTGGTGCTATAAATTTCTCTCTATGCACCACTTTAAATGTGTCCCAGAGCCTCTAGTATGTTGTGTCTTCATTCTCATTGGTTTCAAAGAACGTCTTTACTTCTACCTTCATTTCATTAGGTACCCAGTAGTCACTCAGGAGCAAGTTGTTCAGTTTCCATGTAGTTGAGTGTTTTTGAGTGAGATTCTTAATCCTGAGTTCTAGTTTGATTGCACTGTGGTCTGAGAGACAGTTTGTTACAATTTCTGTTCTTTTACATTTGCTGAGGATTGCTGTACTTCCAACTATGTGGTCAGTTTTGGAATGAGTGTGATGTGGTACTGAGAATGTATATTCTGTTGATTTGGGGCAAAGAGTTCTGTAGATGTCTATTAGGTCTGCTTGGTGCATAGCTGAGTTCAATTCCTGTATATCCTTGTTAACTTTCCGTCTCGTTGATCTGTCTAATGTTGACAGTGAGGTGTTAACATCTCCCATTATTATTGTGTGGGGTCTAAGTCTCTTTGTAGGTCTCTAAGGATTTGCTTTATGAATCTGGGTGCTCCTGTATTGGGTGCATATATATTTAGAATAGTTAGCTCTTCTTGTTGAATTGATCCCTTTACCATTATGTAAGGGCTTTCTTTGTCCCTTTGATCTTTGTTGGTTTAAAGTCTGCTTTTTTCTTCTTTTTTTGAGTCTCGCTCTGTCTGTCATCCAGGCTGGAGTGCAGTGGCACAATCTTGGCTCACTGCAAGCTCCACCTCTGGGGTTCACGCCATTCTCCTGCTTCAGTCTCCTGAGGAGATGGGACTATAAGCCATGCCACCATGCCCAGCTGATTTTTTGTATTTTTAGTAGAGACGAGGTTTCACCATGTTGGCCAGGATGGTCTCGATCTCCTGACCTAGTGATTCACCCGCCTCAGCCTCCCAAAGTGTTGGGATTACAGGCTTGAGCTACCACACCCAGTCAACCCCTGCTTTTTTTTTTTTTCCATTTGCTTGGTAGATCTTCCTCCATCCCTTTATTTTCATCCTATGTGTGTCTCTGCACATGAGACAGGTTTCCTGAATAGAGCACACTGATGGGTCTTGACTCTTTGTCCAATTTGTCAGCCTGTGTCTTTTAATTGGAGCATTTAGCCCATTTACATTTGAGGTTAATATTGTTATGTGTGAATTTGATGCTGTCATTAGGATGTTAGCTGCTTATATTGCTCGTTGATTGATGCAGTTTCTTCCTAGCATTGATGGTCTTTACAATTTGGCTGGTTTTTGCAGTGACTGGTACTCGTTCTTCCTTTCCATGTTTAGTGCTTCCTTCAGGAGCTCTTATAAGGCAGGCCTGGTGGTGACAAAATCTCTTAGCATTTGTTTGTTTGTAAAGGATTTTATTTCTCCTTCACTTATGAAGCTTAGTTTGACTGGATATGAAATTCTGGGTTGAAAATTCTTTTTTTTAAGAATGTTCAATATTGGCCCCCACTCTCTTCTGGCTTGTAGAGTTTCTGCTGAGAGATCTGCTGTTAGTCTGATGGGCTTCCCTTTGTGGGTAACCTGACCTTTCTCTCTGGCTGTCCTTAACATCTTTTCCTTCATTTCCATTTTGGTGAATCTAACAATTATGTATCTCGGAGTTGCTCTTTTCGAGGAGTTTCTTTGTGGTGTTTTCTGTATTTCCTGAATTTGAATGTTGGCCTTCCTTCCTAGGTTGGGGAAGTTCTCCTGGATAATATCCTGAAGAGTATTTTCCAACTTGGTTCCATTCTCCCTGTCACTTACAGGTATACTAATCAGATGTAGATTTGGTATTTTCACATAGTCCCATATTTCCTGGAGGCTCTGTTGGTTTCTTTTTATTCTTTTACCTGTAAGCTTCTCTTCTCACTTCATTTCATTCATTTGATCTTCAATCACTGATAGCCTTTCTTCCACTTGATAGAATCAGCTACTGAAACTTGTGCATGAGTCATGTAGTTCTCATGCCGTGGTTTTCAGTTCCATCAGATCATTTAAGATCTTCTCTCCCTTGTTTATTCTAGTTAGCCATTTGTTTAATCTTTATCCAAGGTGTTTAGCTTCTTTGCAATGTGTTTGAACATCCTCCTTTAGCTCAGAGAAATTTGTTATTACCAATCATCTGAAGCCTTCTTCTCTCAACTCATCAAAAGCATTCTCTGTCTGGCTTTGTTCTGCTGCTGGCGAGGAGCTGTGCTCCTTTGGAAGAGAAGAGGTGCTCTGATTTTTAGAATTTTCAGCTCTTCTGCTCTGGTTTCTCCCCATCTTTGTGATTTTATCTACCTTTGGTCTTTGATAATGGTGACATACAGGTAGGTTTTTGGTGTGGATGTCCTTTTTGTTTGTCAGTTTTCCTTCTAACAGTCAGCACCCTCAGCTGCAGGTCTGTTAGAGTTTGCTGGAGGCCCACTCCAGACCCTGTTTGCCTGGGTATCAACCGTGGAGGCTGCTGAACAGCGAATATTGCAGAACGACAAATGTTGCTGCCTGATCCTTCCTCTGGAAGACTCATCTCAGAGGGGCACCCAGCTGCATGAGGTGTCAGTCGGCCCCTACTGGGAGGTGTCTCCCAGTTTGGCTACTCAGGGATCAGGGACCCACTTGAGGAGGCAGTCTGTCCATTCTCAGATATCAAACTCCTTGCTAGGAGAACCACCACTCTCTTCAAAGCTGTCAGACAGGGACGTTTAATTCTGCAACCATTTCTGCTGCCATTTGTTCAGCTATGCCCTTTCCCCAGAGGGGCAGTCTACAGAGGCAGGCAGGTCTCCTTGAGCTGCGGTGGACTCCACCCAATTCTAGCTTCTTGGCTGCTTTGTATACCTACTCAACCCTCAGCAATGGCAGACGGCCCTCCCCCAGCTTGGTTGCCACCTTGCAGTTGGATCTCAGACTGCTGTGCTAGCAGTGAGTGAGGCTCTGTGGGCGTGGGACCCTCCAAGCCTGGTGCAGGATATAATCTCCTGGTGTGCCATTTGCTAAGACCATTGGAAAATCACAATATTAGGGTGGGAGTGTCCCAGTTTTCCAGGTGCCTGGCTGTCATGGCTTCCCTTGGCTAGGAAAGGGAATTCCCTGACCCCTTGTACTTCCCAGGTGAGGTGATGCCCCACCCTGCTTCAGCTCACACTCTGTGGGCTGCACCCACTGTCCGACAAACCCTAGTAAGATGAACCTGGTACCTCAGTTGGAAATGCAGAAATCACCTGTCTTCTGCATCACTCACGCTGGGAGCTGTAGACAGGAGCTCTTCCTATTTGGCCATCTTGGAACCTCCTACCGGGATGGTTTCACTTCTAATACTGGACCATAAAAATTTCTCATTAATATTTCTCCAAGCTCTTTCTCATTCTACAGTCTTGAGGCAAATGTGCACAGTGACATGCTAAAAAACGTGGAAGGAGCTTGGTGTGTGGTCATTTCTTAGTAAAAAAGAACCAAAAAAATTGAAGGCACCAACTGAACTTTATATAAGCTACAGATGAATTCCTGTTATGATTGAATCATTAGACATTTTGTTGTTGTTGTTGTTATTGAATGGTAACATTTCCTTAATTAATGTAGAAATGATACTTTGGATCCATGTAATTCTATGATATACTCATAGGCTACATGGGATTGGATCAGCAATTAGTAATTTCTAAGAAATTAACATTAGCATTTAGAAAGATGTAGTCTTTGTGTGTACTGGCAATACATTTATTAAAGCTGTTGCCCTTGATGACTTAGATTGGCTACATGCTTCCTAACTCTATCGTTCTAAGCAATGTGACAACTAAAGTGACAGTACGTATTGGCTTGTATTTTCTGCTTCCAGCAAGATCTTTCATTAAAAAGATAAATGCAGTAAAGAATTGGGGAGCTAAAAGGCAATATAAAAGCAAAAAGTCTTCTGATATTTGGAGACTTTCAAAAATTTGAAAAAATCTGGATGAATCTGGACTGAAAAACACTTAGATCTGAGCAACAGATTGTTTCAGGAAAACAAAGTAACTGTCCTCGTGCAAATGTCAGATTAAGTTATTCTAAACTAAGTAAGTCTATTATTTTAGATGACCTGAAGGCATCAAACATGTTCATCATGGGAGAAAGAGAGAGAGAGAGAGGAAGACTAACCTAAAAAATAAATAAATAAAGCAGATTTTAAGATTACAATTAGGAAATAATTTTGCTTGTGGTTAGTTGTTTCCTGGTTCATGGATGGACAGGAAGCAAATAGATTAGAAACTCAACAAATTTTTGAACAGTTGTCTGTTAAGAAATTAAAGTAGAATTTTTAAAATAACTTTGTTTATTTGAAGCTTAAGTCAAACCTCAACCTCCAAACTTGAACCGGTAAAATGTGAACTATAGCAACTGGCTCACCTGAAGAATGCATACACTCCAACAACCACTTCAAATATGTGTGCAGAAAATAATGAAAATGAAAGAGTCTCAGAGGATGGAGTTAGGGGTCTTTAATGTATAGTGTATGGTGTGTTAAACGGAAAATTAGCACCAATTATCCTAGGATTGAAAATGTTTCCATTTTAAGTTTTATATAAATGTATTATTTCTATGGTTCAATGACTGTTTATTTTCTTTGTTTATTTTTTATTTTAAAAATTTATATTGTTATAATTGACAAGTTATAATAGTATTATATTCATGAATTTCAATGTAATGTTTTGATGTATGTATAGAATGTAGAATAATTAAATTGAACTGATTAATCTAATTTTCTATGGTTCTGAATTCTATCAGGCATATGAGCACAATGTTAGCTTCTACCTTGTATTATTTACCATCATGTTATTTTAATTTTTTGGAATTATCATATTTTATATATGTCTCTTTTCTGCATAGAGTTGGGTTTTTGATATGGTGACCAATCTACAAATATTTTCCTTTTTGTGGGTTAATTAAGCTAATGAGCTATCTTATTAAGCTATATTATAGTTTATAAAATGTGGATGAATTGTGGTTGGAAGGTTTTCTTACCTTTATTTATTTTAAGCATTACTCTTTTAGTTTTAGAAATTAACTATCATAATTTTTGTAATGCTGTCTCTTTTATTGTATTAACCTCTACTATTTGGATTATTAGGGAAAATTTTACATGATTTATTTGATTCCCCACTATTAGGTAGAATATGCAATTTCTTCTTTCCCTTTAAGTTTATCCAAATTTTGCAATAGTATTTTTATTTTGTCAGAATAAATGGTATTTACATACTATTACTAAAGTTGTTCCTGCTTTTATAAATGTATTAATACATTCAATGCTGTTTCTATCTGTCTCATCATAGATTAATAGTATATATCTTGCTTTTACTAGATTCTTGAGAAAAGACCTTTAGAATAGTATTTTTAGAATAGTATTTTACGAGTTTTTGTTTATGTATTTACTTACTTTACTGCAACTTAGTTATAGATACAGCTTACATTAATTGCCAAATCCAATATAAAAATGTTCCTCCTATGTTTTCTTCTAATTGTATAGTTTAGCTCTTACATTTAGGCCTTTAATCTATTTTGAGTTAATTAATCACATATGATATGAGGTTAGGGCACAACTTTACTCTTTTGCATGTGGATATACAGTTTTCTTAACCCCATTGGTTAAAAATATTTGTCCTTTCACCATTAAATAGTATTGGCACTCTTGTCTAAAATCATTTGGCCACATATTTGAGGGGATATTTCTGGGTTTGATATTCTATTCCTTTGGTCTGTATTTACACTGTACCACACCATTTTGATTATTATAATTTTGTATTACATTTTGAAATCAGGACGAATAAGACCTCCTACTTTGCTTCTATTTTTCAACTTTGTTTTGCTCCATAGGCCCCTTGTGATACCATATTAATTTCATTTTTTTCCTTCTTCAGAAATATATATTTGGGATTTTAATAGGGATTATGTTGACTCTGTAAGTCACTTTCATTGGTATCAGCATGCTAATATTTAGTCTTTCAAGCTATAAATACATAATATATTTCCACTTAATGCCTTTAACTTTTTCAACAACAGGTTGTAATTTTATCATACAAGGCTTTTGTCTCCTTGGTTAAATGTATTCCTCAGTATTTTATCCTTTCTGATGCTATAGTAAATGGGATTAATCATTGTTAGTATATAACAATGAAACTGATTTTTCAGTGTTAATTTTGTATTCTGTAACACTGCTGAATTTGTTCATAAGTTCTAACACTTGTTTATTCTTTTGTTTATTTTGTGGTGGAGTATTTTGGGGTTTCTATATATTAAATCATGTCGTCTGTCAAAAAGAGATAATTTTACTAATTTTTTACAATTTTTATGCCCTTCATTTATGTTTCTTATCTAATTACTCTATCTAGGACTTCTAGTATTATATTGAATAGAAGTGTTGACAGTGGGCATCCTAGTCTATTTGAAATCTTTGAGGAAATGCCTCAGTCTGCCATCACAGAGTATGATGTTAATTTTGGGTGTTTCATGTATGACCTTTATTTTGTTGAAGTAGTTTATTTTTTTCTTTCCCTAGTTCATGGAGTGAATTTTTTTTTCCTTTTTTCCCTGAAAGGTTGTTGAATTTTGTCAAGTGATTTTTCTGTATCAATTTAGATGATAATGTATAATTTTTTTCTTTATTCTCTTATTGTGACTTATTATAATGATTTACTTTCTGATGTTTAACCATTCTGACATCTAAGCCATGCTTCTTTTGGTTATCTGAACTCTCAAATTAGGCAACACAGAAATCAATCTCTCAACAGTCACAGCCATTTTAACCCTGAAGATTAAGTCTGCTCTGTTCTCTCTCAGGATTGAGGATGTTAACTGAGGACCTGACCTCTGCTTCCTTAAACCACAACGTTCTAGGGAGCGGGTGGGATGAGAGAAAGCAAAAATACCACACAATTTTCTATTATTTTAAATATAGTCTTTTGTTTGATTGGACATTTGCTTAATTGTTTTAGATCTTTGATTTACGGAGCTCTTGTAAAGTTATTTCGGCCATATTAGTTGGTTAAAAAAAAAAATGTTTCTGTGGTGGAAACAAGGGCTTGGAGCCTCCTAATCACTGTCTTATTGACTGAGTGTCTCCAAAGCTTAGATTGCTGAAAAGTAGTTTTACTGAAATCCGTGGACATCCTTAACTTCTCCTGAATTTCTTGACAATATTGCTTCACTACCACTTTGTTTAAATGTTGCTATGTACATCCTCCTTATATTTTTTCTTTGTGACTTTGTCTTTTTACTAGGAAGATCAATGTTTTCTGTTATCTATAGTTTCAAGTCTAATAGAAAAAATGCCTAAAAGTTAATAAATCTAATTCAATTTTATAAGAAATGAGTGCACACTTTCAAAATATTGATTCAGGTCATCCTTCTAGAGGCTTTTCTATCATTATAATTTCAAATGCTATTTCAGTTTTATTGTGGTGATTTTCTTCTTCACAGATTCAAATCATACAATGGGTCTTTATTGCCTACATTCTAAATCTATTGCTTTTGTTCATTCATTTTTATCTTTTATGTTGTTGGTGTGTTCTTCTTTGTTTTTACTCCTTCCCTCAAATTCGCTTTTCATTCTGAGATCTAAGTCATGCTCAATAATTAGCATAGCTAATTATTTATCCCCTGAGAATTTTCAGATTCAGTATTTGTTTATAGATATTTTCATCTTTTCTCTTAATTTCATGCCTCAGGTCAGGCAACTTGATTTCAAATTTGTGTGTGTGTGTGTGTGTGTGTGTGTGTCTGTTTTATGGTTTTATTGAGAAATAATCTATGTACTACATAATTCAACAATTTACAGGGTATGATTGCATGATTTTTAAGATATTCACAGAATTCTGCAACCATCACCATAATCTAAATCTAAAACATTTTTTATCACCCCGAATGAAACCTGTGCCCATTAGCACACACTTCGCATGCACCCCTTTAGCCCCTGGCAACAACTAATCTACATTCTGTCTCTATAGATTTGCCTATTCTGGGCATTTAAAAGAAATGGAAACATAAAATATGTTGTCTTTTGTGACTGGCTTATTTTACTTGACATGTTATTTTTTAGATTAATTCACATTTCTTGCTTTGGGGCTTATTTCTGGTCCATTTAAATTCTAAGATGTTGACTTTCTGATTCATAATATTCTTTCATTTTTCCCACTGCTTATTTAATGTTATTTAATTTATGTTAGAGAGCTGTATTATAATTTTCCTCTGCTTCATAATTGTTGTTGGTATGTATTTTCATCTGCTAAAAAGTTTTGACACTTTCTGCTTTCTTGTAGTAAATTTAAAGTGGATGCTATGTGAATTTTTGTGCGCTTTTTTAAGTACCTTTTATTTTCTGAAACAGTAATTATAGTTAATTACATGCAGATGAGGCTGAGTGGTTTGAATGGCTTACTAAGATTGTTATTCAAGCTTACTATATTCTGTTGGTACAGTTAAGTGAAGTTTCTTTACAAATTGTTGTCTTTCTCCTGTGTGTGTTTTGAGTATTGGAAAGGTACAGTTGCTTCAGATGTGATATTTTTGTTTGTTTTGAAGGTTCCATAGTTTTCACTGTTTTTATTTTCTCTCCCTTTGTCCCCCAGCTCCTAAATAATGCCTCCTCTTCACGTGGACTCCATCACCCATTGCAAAGTCATACTTTTTCACTTCTTTACATCTGACCCTACATATGCTCTTGCCTTTTCTTTTTAATTCCCTAAGAGACTTTTTTTTTTTTTTTTTTTTTTTTCACATTTTTTTTGAGATGTTCTAATTTTTCTGTTAGAGTGAAACTTTCTCCTTAAAGGATGCTGTTTTGTTTGTTCTCCTACTGATAAGACGGTGGCCAAGTCCTCTATGTCATGGATATTTTTTTCTGTTTCTCTACTTAGAAAAGGCAACAAAATAGGCTATATTTGTGGTAGATGTCTATGTAAATTGGATATTTTATAATTTTTTTTTTTTTTTTTTTGAGACAGAGTCTTGCTCTGTCACCCAGGCTGGAGTGGAATGATCTCCACCTCTCAGGTCCAAGCAATTCTCCTGTCTCAGCCTCCCGAGTAGCTGGGTCTACAGGTGCCTGAAACCATGCCTGGCTAATTTTTCTATTTTTAGTGGAGGCAGGGTTTCACCTTGTTGGTGAGGCTGGTCTCAAACTCCTGACTTCAGATGATCCACACGCCTTGGCCTCCCAAAGTGTTGGGATTATAGGAGTGAGCCACTGTGCCCGGCCAGTTTCTAGAAATTTTTATCTATTTATTATACTCTAGAAATGGGTTACAGTTAACTTTATGTAGTTGGAGTCTGTGTGGGAAAATTTCATATCTAGGAGTCAGTCATTAACCTATCTTAAAAATAGGATAATTTTTTAAGAAATAGAATATTGTATTTCTTTCCTCTCCCCCAAAACTGTTAGATTCATTGTGATAAATAGACTAAATAGTTATATGAATTTTTTTTTTATTATACTTTAAGTTCTAAGGTACATGTGCACAACGTGCAGATTTGTTACATATGTATATATGTGCCATGTTGGTGTGCTGCACC
>NW_012100655.1:812221-844474 GCF_000951045.1 Mandrillus leucophaeus | reverse complement strand
CTGTTGGCTGTATGCATGTCTTCTTTTGAGAGATGTCTGTTCATTTCCTTTGCCCACTTTTTGATGGGGTTGTTTGTTTTTTTCTTGTAAATTTGATTGAGTTCTTTATAGGTTCTGGATATTAGCTCTTTGTCAGATGAGTAGATTGCAAAAATTTTCTCCCATTCTGTGGGTTGCCTGTTCACTCTGATGGTAGTTTATATTGCTGTGCAGAAGCTCTTTAGTTTAATTAGATTCCATTTGTCAATTTTTGCTTTTGTTGCCATTGCTTTTGGTGTTTTTGACATGAAGTCCTTGCCCATGCCCATGTCCTGAATGGTATTACCTAGGTTTTCTTCTAGGGTTGGCATTTGATTTTAATATGTTAAACAAGAACATTGTAACTTTGGAATAAGCTTTGAAGATACCCATTTGTAGTATTCACCAATATCTCTGTTATTGCCTTCCTTGTAGAAAAGAAACTAAAATTCTCAGATTTCTTTTAATTAGGTGCGACCATGTGCATATTTCTGGTCATTGAAATGTGTGTGGAAGAAATGTATCATTTTTAGGCTAACACAGAACATAAGTCATCAGGTAGTTTATAGTCTCTCACTTCCCCTGCTAGAAGAATAATGGAGGTGGCTTTAACTTGTAAGAGGGAAGCTGTAAGATAGCAGGGGCTAATACTACTGCATTGGTTTACCCAATCGTGACAAATATGGTTTAGATACAGTTTGGAACAATCTCCTCAGGATAAGAACAGGTATCTAGGCTCCTATGTTTCACATACAAAAAATTAACTTTACATAACTCAAATAGCCATTAAATCATTAACAAGTTTAAGCTAAGTTCCTTAGAGGAAAAAGAAGAAATTCTTCATACATAATGTAATTAGGAAAATGAAAATTTGTTGTATCCCTCTGGAAGTCACATTTGTCTACTTATAAACTATAAAATAAAATGGTACGCTATTTAATGTAGGAAACTACAACTTTATTAACTTAAAAAATAGGCAACCATCAATATTTATGTATCAAGTTTGCTTAAAGGAGATATTGTTGCAGGACGTCAGGGACCCCAAACAGAGGGACCAGCTGAAGCCATAGCAAAAGAACATAAATTGTGAAGATTTCATTGACATTTATTAGTTCCTCAAATTTATACTTTTATAATTTCTTAAACCAATCTTTGCTGAAATCTCTGAACATAAATTATGAAGATTACATGGACATTTATCACTTCCCCAATCAATACTCTTGTGATTTCCTATGCCTGTCTTTACTTTAATCTCTTAATTCCATCAGCTTCATAAACTGAGGATGTATGTTGCCTCAGAACCCTGTGATGATTGGGCTACCTGCACAAATTGTTCTTAAGCATGTGTGTTTAAACAATATAAAATCTGGCACCTTGAAAAAAGAACAGGATAACAGCAATGTTCAGGGAACAAGGGAGATAACCATTAGGTCTGACTGCCTGAGAGCTGCGCAGAACAGAGCCATATTTCTCTTCTTTCAAAAGCAAATAGGAGAAATATCACCGAATTCCTTTTCTCAGCAAGGAACAGCCCTGAGAAAGAGAATGCATTCCTAGGGGGAGGTCTCTGAAATTACTGCTCTGGGAATGTCTGCCTTTTATGGTTGTAGATAAGGGATGAAATAAGCCCCCATCTCCCATAGCACTCCCAGGCTTATTAGGATAAGGAAATTCCTGCCTAATAAATTTTGGTCAGACCGGTTGTCTGCTCTCAAACCTTGTCTCCTGATAAGATGTTATCAATGACAATGTGTGTCTGAAACTTCATCAGCAATTTTAATTTTGCCCTGGTCTTGTGGTATCACTCTGCTTCCATTTGCCTTGTAATATTTTATTAGCTTGTGAAGCATGTGATCTCTGTGACCCACACCCTATTTCTAAACTCCCTCCCCTTTAAAAATCACTAATAAAAACTTGCTGGTTTTTCGGCTTGGAGGGCATCACAGAACATGCCAACATAACCGGGTCTCTCCCAGATACCCAGCTTTAAAATTTCTCTCTTTGGTATTCTTTCCCTTTATTTCTCAGACTGGCCAACACTTAGGGAAATAGAAAAGAACCTACATGAAATAACATTTAATTATTGGAGGTGGGTTCCCCCAATAGATATATATTGAAAATCGGATGTTTGTGAGCAATACTTTACAAGACCTTTACAGATTTCCAAATTTGTAAAATTATACAAAATATAGAAAATAGACATATAAAATGTATAAAATATATAAAGCACTCTCATACAAATTATACCTTTTGGTGAATAATTTAATTAATTCTCAAAAGTATAATATCCAAAATATCACTGTTAATTTAAGTTTAATTAATTTATTTTGATATTAAATTAATTTTTCCTACTGAAATTAAGTATATCCTATAATTTATATATCATTATAGTAATATTAATTATGAACAAGTTAAACTGACAAAGCTAAAACAGTAACAGTAAATGATTGTGATTGATGCTGTGTTATATGTGTGTGCTACAAACAACATGAATGTATATTTAGAAACACATGTTTTCCCATTACAGAATGTTTTAATTGTAACTGAAATGCATTCTGTCTATGGCTCATCTCTGTGTTTTCTGCCTTGGTAGGGAATACTTTCTCAGTTATGCATTCAACTGTTACCTCCTTTCCTATTAACTTCACATTATGCAAATGAAAATTCTTCTTAAAATTCTTGAACCAATCCTTGCTCATAAAATTGGTTGCTTCAAACGCTGTGCTGCTAACTTCAGCACCTGTGGTTATAAGGAAACTTTTTTTTTTTTTTACAGGCTTCTGGCATCTTCTTAAATTACATTTCCACCAATAATCACATGTTTCCTATGCACATCTTCATACCACACATTAATTATTTTTCAGCTGTCATAAATTGTTCTCTTTTAAACTATTAACAACATTTTTACTGGCTGGAAAACTGTATGAAATAATTTTTATCTTTATTTCTATATGGAGAGTGTAGAGTTGGCAGAGTCACAGTCAAATTCACCAACATTTTCTATATTCTAGTTAAGATTTTCTCACATAGCTTCATTTTCAGGTCTTACAAGAAGCATTATCTTGATTTTCTAGATGATTCTCAGTAAGACACAGTGTTATTTATTATTTTTATTTTAGACTTAGAGTACTAGATATGGGATAATGAGTTGACATGAGCTAAGGTGTACTGAAACACAAGTGTTCATATTTACTAATTAATTAACAAAACAATCTGAGAATACAGCCTCATGTGTTCCATAAAAAACTACAAACAGAAATATCACGTTATAAACACATGAACACATGAAAATACACATATATCATAGAATTCATCAGTCTTTACTGAATACGAAAACAGTCTTTTTTTTTTCCCTGAATGCCACAATAACAAAGAGATGGAATCAACTTAAATGTCCATCAACAGAGAATTGGATAAAGAAAATGTGGTATATCTATTATGGGATACTCCTCAGCCATAAAAAAGAATGAAATCGTGTCTTTTATAACAACATGCGTGGAACTGGAGGCCATGATCCTAACTGAAATAACTCACAACAGAAAATCAAATACCACATGTTATCATTTGCAAAGTGGGAACTAAGCAATGGGAACACATGGATATCTAGACTTCTACAGGGAAATAATAGACATTGGAGATTACAAAATGATAGACATTGGAGACTACAAAATATAGGAGCATAGGGTAAGGTGAGGGTTGAAAAATTACATATTAGATACAGTGTTCACTGTTTGGGTGATGGGTACACTAAAAGGCCAGTATGCAATATATGCATGTAAGAAAGCTGCTCTTGCACCTCCTAAATAAAATAAATAAATAATAAAAATTTCCCTGAATACCTAGAATGTAGAATACATGCATTTAATATAGTCTTTTAATATAAGTTTGATAAATTTCAAAGTATTCTCCAGCCCTCCAGCAGACAGGAGTAAACTGGTAGGAACTTGTTTCTATTTTCTATCTCCAAGCCACATGAAAAAAATCTAGTGCCTTTTACCTAATTATGTATTTGTTTTACATGAAGAAAATGATACACAATAATCACTTAAGAATGAAATACATTTTACTATAATGGCAAAAGTACTGCCAATTGATAATGCATTTTGGGTTACATATTCCTACAATATTGATTAAAAAAGTAGAGTGTCTGATCCAAACTGATTAATCACCAATGAGGTAGTTATATAATTCACAATTTATTTTAAAAAAAGCACTTTTTCATTTATTTCTACTTTTTAATACCTCAAAATAAGAGTAGCAATATATTTAAATTTCTTAGAATGGAAATTGCATCTGTTAAAGTTTTTGACCATACATTTTATTTCAGGCTCTTTCTGATGATAAAGAGCTGACAAAGAGTAGATTTGAAACTTACATTTTGCATTCAAATGTTTTCAAGCACATTTAATTAAGCCATTTTAAATGTCTGGTATCAGAAAATATACTTCAAGGAATCAAATCAGACCCTCCTGATGAGGCGTCTAAATTTTTCCTCTTGGGGAGGATAGTCAATGAGCACCTATAGCACCCTGTAGGGATCTGCAATTCCTCTTCTGAATTTAATATGCTAACAACTCCATTAACCATGAACTATACTAAGAACATTTCTAAATGTACACGAGTGTGTGAATTAATGGATTCCTGAATAATTTTTGTCATTCACATGAAAATTAGTCCCTGAGGTTAAGGTATCAATTTTTCGACAATTCTGAGAGACACGGGTTACAGATTTGGCTTTTGGCAAAGTCATTCTGTAATCTAGACCAGTAGTTCTCAAGCATAACTTGCTTCAGAATTATGTGAATAGCTTTATAAATATTCATGTTAGCCTGATCTCTTGTGGTTGTTACTCAGCAGTTTGGGAGCTACATCACAGTATTTTATAAGCTTCTCCAAATGATTAGCTTGAATGCCAGCATTTGAGAAACTTTGCTCCAAACTAACTTCTCACCATTTGAGCACCATACCTAGAATCAAAACGAGAATCAGCATATTTAAGCAGTATAAGTTTTCTTTTCATTAAAAAAAATCATAAATATATATGTATGTATACACATATATGTGAATATTGTATATATAGAGTATACAAATATACATATGTAAGTGTATATATAATATATAATATATATGTACTATATGGTATACATATGTAATATATAATATATGTGTATATATATTATAGATGTGTACAGACACATCAGATTTCTTTTCCTTTTGTCCATGAACCACCTGCTTTAGAGTTTTAGAATTTAACAGTGTGAACAACAAGCAGTTTCCAACTATTTGCTTTTTCCGTACTAAATCAAGAGGTTTGGGTGGGGCCAAGAATCTTCATATATAACACATTTCCAAGATCAATACTTACAACTTGAGTCTTCTAATAATGGGTAGGATAATGAAAAATACTATTTCTTTATTGAGTGACTACTTTCACTATCTATGATTTCTAAGTGTTCCCTTGATTTCTTAAGGCAGAAGATTTTAATTATCCTATATGACACCTTCATACTCTGTATGGTTTGGCATTGTATCCCCCCCCAAATCTCATCTTGAATTGTAATCCCCATAATTCCTACCTGTCAAGGGAGACACCAGTTAGGATAATTGAATCATAGGGATTCTCTCATAATAGTGAGTGAGTTCTCATGAGATCTGATGCTTTTGTAAGAGAAAACCTTCAATCTGCACTACTCCTTCCTGCCGCCTTGTGAAGAAGGTACCTTGCTTCCCCTTCACCTTCTGTCATGATTGTAAGTTTCTTGATGCCTCCCCTGATGCTGTGCCGAACTGTGAGTCAATTAATCTTCTTTCCTTTACTAATTATCCCGTCTTGGGCAGTTCTTCATGGCAGTCTGAAAATGGACTAAGACTCAACTATGATTTCTCAATAATGAGGTGGAAGGTATGCCACAAATATTATTCCAAAAACTGTGTTAAGGCCCACATAATTTAACAGAGTACATCTTTTCTGTTAGGACTATTTTGCCAAGTGAAAAAAAAAAAAAAAAAAAGAAGGGAAATAAGCATACACTTTCACATACCGTAACCCTCTTCACATATTTAATCTTCCCCATAACTCAGTTTTAATTAAGCATGGTTTTTATTTGAGTAACTTGACCAAGTTGATGGAGTCAATGAACGGTGGAAACTGGATACGAATTTAGGTCTAGAATAATGTCAAATTTCATGAGTATATATTACAGTTCTGCCAAAACTGTGGTGAAAACAGTGGAAGAGAATGGAAACTTCTTAGTTAAGAGACCAGATAATGCTGGGCTGAATTCATTCTTTGGTCATTCTCTTGGTAAGACTAGTGCTGCAAATATCTGGAATTCTGATTATTGACAACATTAAAATCTGCAGCTGCTATGTTTTTTAAAGTATATCCCTGATCAATATGCAATATTGTAAGGATTATTTTATTGTTGAACTATGTTCCAAATTTCTTAGAATATTGAAGTAAAAATTAAATATTATTATTATTTTTTTCAAGACAGGGATCCATTAGGACTCAATATATCAGTCACTTTATTTTTATGTTTATTTCCTCCAACTTTTATTTTAGGTTCAGGGGTACATGCGTAGGTTCGTTACATGGGATAATTGTGTGTCACCAGGGTTTGGTGTACAAAAGATTTTGTTACCCAGGTAGTGAGCTTAGTACCTAATAGGTAGTTAAATTTTATCCTCATTCTCCACCTACCCTCCATCCTCAAGTAAATTTTGGTGTCTACTCTTCCTCTTTGTGTCCATGTATATTCAATGTTTGGTTCCCACTTATAAGTGAGACTATGTGGTATTTGGTTTTCTATTCCTGTGTTACTTCATTTAGGATAATCACCTTCAGCTTCCTCCATGTTGCTGCAAAGGATAGGACTTTCTTCTTTTTTATAACTCAGTAGTATTCCATGTTGTATATATGCCACATTTTCTTTATCCAGTCCAACATTAATGGGATTTTAGGTTGATTTTGTGTATTTGCTATTGCAAAAAAATGCTGCAATGAACACACATATGTGTATGTCTTCGTGGTACTATGATTTATATTCCTTTGGTTATATACCGAGTAATAGGATTGCTGGGTCAAATGGTCATTCTTTTTAAAATTCTTTTAGAAATATCCAAACTACTTTATACAGTGGCTGAATTAATTTACATTCCCACCAGCAATGTATAAGCTTTCCCTTTTCTCCACAAGCTCAACAACATCTGTTGTTTCTTGACTTTCTAATAATAGCTATTCTGACTGATTTGAAATGATATCTCATTGTGGTTTTGATTTGCATTTCTCTAACAGTGATGTTGAACACTTTTTCATGTGTTTCTTGGTCTGTGTATGCTTTTTTTTTTTTTTTTGAGAAGTTTCTGTTCATTTTCCTTTGCCCATTTTTTAAATGGAGTGGTTTTTTAAAATTTTTTTCTGTTTATTTGTTTAAGTTTCTTATAGACTCTGAATATGAGACCATTGTTGGCTGTTTAATCAACCTACACAATGGGAGAAAGTATTTGCAAACTATGCTACTCTATTGATAGTCCATTTTATTGTGTAGAATTAGGTTCCACTTGCTGCTTTTCATTTTTGTTGCAATTGCTTTTAATGTCTTCATCATGAAATCTTTGCCAAGGTCAATGTTCGGAATGGTATTTCCTAGATTTTCTAACAAAGATTTTATAATTTAGGTTTCATATTTAAGTCTTTAATCTATCCTGAGTTGTGTGTTTTGTACATAGTGAAAAAAGAGGTCCAGTTTCAATCTTCTGCATATGGCTAGCCAGTTATCACAACATCATTTATTAGATAGGGAGTCCTTTCCCTATTGCGTGTGATTCTCAACTTTGTCAAAGATATGATAGTTGTAGATGTGCAACTTTATTTCTCGGTTCCCTAACTTGTTCCATTGGTCTATGATCTGCTTTTCTACCATTACCATGCAATTTTGGTTTAGTAACTGTAAGCTTGTAGTATAGTTTGAATTTGGGAAGTGTGATGCCTCCAGCTTTGTTTTTTTTTTGTTTGTTTGTTTATTTTTGTTTTTGTTGTTAGGATTGCCTTGGCTTTTTGAACTCTTTTTTGATTTCATACGAATTTTAGAATCGTCCTTTTTTCTAATTCTGTGAAAACTGACATTAGTAGTTTGATTGGAATAGCACTAAATTGCTAAATTGCTTAGGAGAGTATGGTGATTTTCACAATATTGATTCTTTCTCTCCATGAGCATGGAATATTTTTCTATTTGTGTCATCTCATTTTTTTCAGTACTGTTTTGTAATTTTCATTGTAGAGATCTTTTACCTTCTTGGTTTGCTGTATTGCTAGGTATCTCATCCTTTTTGTGGCTATTATGAATGAAATTGTGTATTGATTTGGCTCTCAGTTAGAATGTTGTTGGTGAATAGAAGTATTACTGATTTTTTGGACGTTGACTTTGTATCCTGAAACTTTACTAAAGTAATCGGTGAATTCTAGGAGTTTTTGGGCAGAGACTATGAGGATTTTTAGGTATGGAATAATATCATGTGCAAAGAGATATAAGTCAACTTCCTCTCTTCCTATTTGGGCACCTTTTATTTATTTCTTTTGTCTGATTGCTCTGGCTTGGACTTCCGGGACCATGTTGAATAGGGGTGATGAGAGGGGGCATCTTTGTCTTCTTCTAGCTGTTAATGGCAATGCTTCCAACTTTTGCCTGTTCAGGATGATGCTGGCTGTGGGCTTGTCATAGATGGCTTTTAATATTTTGAGGTATGTTTCCTCAATGCTTAGTTTGTTAAAAGTTTCTAACAAGAAGGGATGTTGATTTTTTTCTGGAGTGTGTTCTACATCTATTGAGATAATCATGTGGTTTTGCCTTTAATTTTGTTTATGTGATGAATCAAATTTATTAATTTGCATATGTTGAAGCACTCTTACTTCCCAGGAATAAAGTCTACATGATTATGATGAATTAACTTTTTGATGTGCTGCTGGATTTGACTAGATAGTATTTTGTTGAGAATTTTTGTGTCTATGTTTATCAGGGATATTAGCGTGACATTTTCTTTTCTTTTCTTTTCTTTTTTTTTCCATTGTGTATCTGACAGATTTTGAAATCAGAATGATGCTGGTCCCTCCCCTCTGATATACTTTTAAATATTTCCATTAGGATTGGTACCGTCTCTTCTTAATATGTCTGGGAGATCTCAGCTGTGCATCCGTCTGGTCGAGGGCTTTTTCTGGGTGATAGGATTTTTTGTTACTAACTTAATTTCTGAACTTGCTATTGGTTTGTTCAGGTATTCAATTTCTTCCTGGTTCAATATTAGGAAGCTGTAAGTTTCCAGAAATTTGTTCATTTCTTCTAGGCTTTCTAATTTATATGCTTAGAAGTGTTTGCAATTTTCACTAAGGGTTCTTTGTATTTCTGTGAGGTTGATGGTAATGCCTCTGTTGTCATTTCTGATTGTGTTTATTTAAAACTTAGTTTTATTAGTCTAGCTAGTGATTTATCAATCTTATTTATTCTTCCAAAAAAAAAAAAACTTTGTTTTTAAAATCTTTTGTATGTATTTTTGGGTCTCAGTTCCATTCAGTTCCACTCTGATTTTGGTTATTTCTTTTCTTCTGGTAGCTTCCAGGTTGGTTGATCTTGATTAACTAGTTTCTGTAAGTGTGCTGTTAACTTGTTTAATTAAATTGTTCCTGATATTTTGATGTCAACATTTAGTGGGCTATAAACTTTCCTCTAAGTACTGTTTTAGCTGTATCCCAGAGATTCCAAGTATTGCTTTAACTGTATGTCAGAGATCCTGGTATGTTATATCTTTGTTTTCATTACTTTCAAAGAATTTCTTGATTTCTGACTTAATTTCACTCTTTATTCAAAAGTCATTCAGGATTAGATTGCTTAATTTCTATGTAATTGTATGGTTTTATGAGATATTTTTGTATTGAGTTCTTCTATTTTATAGTGCTGTGGTCCAAGAGTGTGGTTGGTATAATTTTGGTTATTTTTGAATTTGTTGAGAAATATTTTATGATTGAACATGTGTTCAATCTTAGACTATGTGCCATGTGTAGATGAGAAAAATGTATACTCTGCTATTGTTGGGCGGAGTGTTTTGTGGATGTCAGCTAGGTCCATTCAGTCATTTGTCGACTTTAGCTCCCAAATGTCTTTGTTAGTTTTGTGCCCTGTTGATCTGTGTAACACTGTCAGTTGAGTGTTGAAGTTGCCCACAATTATTTTGTGGTTCTCTAAGTCTTTTTGTAAGTCTCTAAGAACATGTTTTATGGTTCTGAGTGCAGCAGTTTTGGAAGTATACATATTTAGGATAGTTAAGTCTTCTTGTTGAATTGAACACTCTATCATTATGTAATGCCTTTCTTTGTTCTTTTTCATCACTTTTGGTTTGAAGTCTGCTTTGTCTGAAATAAGACTAGCAACCACTGCTCTATTTTGTTTTCCATTTGCTTGATAGATTTTTCTTTATCCCTTTACTTTGATCCTATGTATGCCATTGCATGTGAGACGGATCTCTCAAAGACAACATACAGATGGGTCTTGCTTCTTTATTCAACTTGTCACTTCATGACTTATAGATGAGGTTCTCAGCCCATTTACATTCAAGGTCAATATTAATGTGTCAGGATTTCATCCTGCCATCATGTTATTAGCTTTTTTTTTATGTAGACTTGATTGTATAGTTGCTTTATATTATCACTTGTGTATATACTTAAGTGTGTTTCTGTGGTGCCAGGTAAAAGTCTTTCATTTCCATGTTTAGCACTCCCTTAAGGACAATGTAAGGCATGTCTGGGGGTAATGAATTCCCTTAGCATTTTCTTGTCTGAATAGGATTTTATTTCTCTTTCACCTATGAAACTTATTTTGGCTGAATACAAAATTATTGATTGGGGTCATGCACAGTGGCTCAACTTGTAATTTCCACATTTTGGTAGGCCATGGCAGGAAGATCACCTGAACTCAGGAGTTCGAGGCCAACCTGGGTAACATAATGAGTTTCTGTCTCTACCAAAAATTTTAAAACATTATATGGACATGGTAGTATTATCGTGTGGTCTCAGCTATTCAAGAGGTTGAGGTGGGAGGATTACTTAAGCCCAGAGTCCATGGCTGCTGTGAGACATGATAGCACCGCTACACTCCAACCAGGGTGACAGAGCAAGACCCTGTCTCAAAAAGCAAAACAAACAAACAAAAAAGATTGGAACTTATTTTCTTTAAAAATGCTGAATAGAGTCAGCTAGTCACCTGAGGCTTGTAAGGTTTCTGCTGAAAGCCTAATGGGGTTCCCTTTGCATGCGACGTGCCCCTTTTCTCTAGCTGCCTGTAATATTTTTTTATTTCAGATTGACCTTGGAGAATCTGATGACTATGTGTCTTGGGGAAGGTCATCTTACATAGTATGTTACTGGGGTTCTCTGAATTTCCTGAATTTGCATGTTGACGTCTCCAGCAAGGTTGGGAAAATTTTAATGAACAATGTCTTCAAATATGTATTCCAGGTTGCTTGCTCTCTCTCACTCCTGCTGGGATGCTGATAAATCACAGGTGTAGACTCTTTGCATAATCCCATATTTCTCAGAAGTTTCATTTATTATTGTTTTTTATTTTCTTTATTGTCGTCTGATTGGGTTGATTAGAAGAACTGGTCTTTGAGCTCTGAGATCCTTTCATCATGTTGGTCTATGTTGCTGTTAATACTTCCAATTATATTATACAATTTTTGTAGTGACTTTTTCAGCTCTAGAAGGTTAACTTGGTTCTTTCTTAAAATGGCTATTTCATCTTTCATTTCGCTTTTTTATTTTATTGGATTCCTTCGATTCCTTGGATTGTGTTTCTTCTTTCACCTGAACCTCAATGATCTTTATTGCCATCCGGATTCTGAATTTTATATCCATCATTTCATCCATTTCTGTTTGGTTTTAAGAGTCATTGCTGGGAAGCTAGTGTAATCATTTGGTGGGAAGAAGACCCTCTGGCTTTTGGTGCTACCAGAGTTCTTGTGTTGTTTTTTCCTCATCTGTATGGACTGCATTCTTCTAATCTTTGAATCTGCTGTCCTTTGGATGGAGATTTTTATTTATATAATATTTGATTCCCTTGAGGATCTAACTGTGATATAAGTTGGTTCTAGTTAATTGACTTTGTTTCTGAATTTCGGAGGAGCATGGCTCAGTTCAGCACTCCTGTGCCTGGTGCTCTAACTGTAGGGTCTGGAGCCAGGCCCATGGATTTTTGCTTTGGCCCCTAAAGGTTAAGAACCTGGTGCCCTAGAGGGATCAAGGTATTCTCAGTCTATTGGCAACAACTCTTTAATGAGAGGTGCTGGCAAAAACATTTAGTGGGTAGGGATTGGTGGTGGGAGTCCTGCATGCATGCCAGCAGTAAGTTCCATGTGTGTGCGTTGGAAAAGCACTGAGGGGAGACTGTGGGTGAGTGCATGATGGTGAAGCACCAGAGAGGCTGTGGGCAAGTGAGTGCCAGTAGGGGAAGATTACAAGTGGGTATTGCCGGCAGGAACTCACCCACAGAAGCTCTCTGACTGTTAGGCAGTGTCAGGTAGTGAAAGAGTTATGACAATTGCTGCTGGCAAGTGCCTTGACTTGGCTGCTGAGACCACACCTCAAGCAAGTGCAGGTAGGCATGGGCCCTGGAATAAGGTGGCAAATTGGAGAGTGCTCAGATCAGACTAGACTAGTCCCATGGGCAAGATAGCTCTGCTTGATCTAGGTCCAGCAGCTGACAAAGACTAAAGCTACCTAGAGGAGCATGGCAAGCCTTTGGGCATGAGCAGTTTTGGCCATTCTCCACTGCAGTTGTTCCTATGACAAACCCTCTGGGCTGCATGCAGGCTGAATTTCTGTCTCTGCCAACTCTCTGTGCAGTTCCCCCTAACAGGTCAAATGTCCATGGGAGTTATGAGGTCCCCCATAACTAGGATTCCAGAGGTCCACTGAGAGAGTGGGCCACTCCACATCTGTTTCACTGACCCCTTTCCCAGAGCCACCTGGGGCTAGGAACAAGTCCTGGTGCTTGGCAACCCTGTGCAGGGTTCTCAGGTTTCTCCCCTTTCAGCCAGGGATCTGAGTCCCTTCTTTCCAAATATTTGTTCAGCATGCCGATCTATACGATGGTCTGGTCTCTCTTGGTGGGACAAGCTTTTCCTGGCTGCATGTAGTAAGCCTTCTTGGCTCCCTCCTCTGAAGTAAGAGTATTTATATTTGAGAAAAATATAAGTTTAGTAGTATTTCAGGAAATTTTTCAGATATGTATTTAAGGGAAAGAATGAGACAAAGTCTGTAAAGGATCTTCCCAGAGCATGTGTGAATTAAGATAAAACTAAAACACTTATAGTTTTATTACAAGTATATAAGATCCCTCTTGTGTCTATCCTGTCTTTATTAGATAAGCATACTGAATATAACATAATACAACTTTATTGAATTATAACATATTGACATAAACACTATGATGCCTTGATGAATTATCTCATATTGCCAAACTTAGTATTAATACCAAAGTTCATCTAGAACCTAGTGTTCAATGCTGTTCTTTAAGTAGTCTTTCAAGGCACATTTTAAAGGGCTTTAGTATTTTAAAAAATTTTTGTATTATTAAGGCTATGCTTCTGCATCAGGAATATTGACATTGTGTGAGTCTACTAATACTAACACCTTCCACTTATTTGTAATCTATATTTCACTAATGTAGCCTATATTGTCTTCTGGCAACAATCATACTTTGAAGCCCATAAATGATTTGCTCCATTTATCCTGCCTCAATCATCCGAACATTTCCCATTCTCATTTCTTTTCCTTTCTCACCTTCTCTCCGTTTCTCATTTTGCCTTTCATTTGTCTGCCTATTTTCCCAAAGAACTATGCTTAAGCAGAAGGTTATGCTTCATAGGCAACATATAGGAATTTCTATCAGCAGACACAAATTGTACATTAGCCTTGTCAGTTCTAATCACATTGACACTTACTATCAACTGCAGTGCAGTTACCATAGTTTAGTTGGGTCAGTTCAAGTACAAATCCTGACAATAGTGTGAATATTGGTTTATGAAATAAGTCGTGAAGTACATACCTCTTAATATATGATGGGTAAAATCTTTGAAAGTTGATGATAGCCTCAAAGGAGAATTTTCTCTAGATATGTTACTTAACTAAACAAATTTAGATATGAGTAAATGTAAGTATTTAGATTTTCATTTTAAGTTAAGTGGTCTGGACTCATTATGATTATTGTCTTATCTATCAATGCCTGGTTTCCAAACTAGCTTTATTATGTCTAACTATTATAATCATCTTCATAATAGAGTCTATCACAACACTCAAGTACTATGTTTAGTTAGCAAGCAAAAGAATCATGTAGCATGTTGAGAAACTAATGGCTTTATTTTGTTATTAATAAATTATTTTAAAATATTATTTTGTATTAATGTTTACAATTTTATGTACAATTTAAAGTAATATATTCATATAGGTTAAAAACTGAATGTAGATACAATTCACTTCAACAAAGAATAATGTGTGGAAATATAATTTATATTTTTGTTGAAATAAGAGATAGTTCATTACTTTCAGAGACATAAAGTATCCTATGTTTTATTACAGATTATATTACTGTCTCGCTAAGGTTTTGAGCAAGCCACCAGAGCTTATTTTCTTCCAATTTCTATAGCAATAATATGAAGTAGAGCAGAGGATCTTTAAAATTTTTTTTTTTTAAGTAAAGGTTTATTACTTTAATTGTAAGCAATTTTAAAAAAGCAACAACACTTGTACCACAGAGATAAGTCACCCCACATATTTAATTCTGTTCAGCTGTTTTTTCTTTTGCTCTTTAATTTTAATCTTTTTTTCATATAGTCAAGCACTGTTTCCACTTCTTTTTCATCTAAAATATGTCTATTACTGGCTTATGTTTGGAATAAATTGAATGTGTGTGAAAACGTGAGAAAAAGAAAATGCCCATAAGAGTAAAAATCTGCTATGCTGATTTTTTACTCTAGTATCTAAAATATGAGCATTGGCTTTTCTGTGAATTAAAGTAGGCAAAACATTTAAAACTATAATAAATTTATCACCTAACTTCCGATTAGTATCTCTACAATTACTGATGTGTAATATACCACGTTCTTTTTGCTTTTGCTTATAAGTCTAATTAAGGCAATGGTCCTTTCTGGAGGCTCTAAGGATGAATATGATCCCAAGCTTATTCAGTTGGTGGGATTCAGTTTCTTTCATTTATGGTAATGAAGAACCTATTTACCTTCCATCTGTCAACAAAGGGTTGGTCTTTGCTTCTTAATGATGCCCATATTCTTTGTCTTCTTTTCTATGTGTCCTTCTTTTCTTTAACAATGATGGGGAATCTCTCTCATGCTTCAAATTTATCCCTTTCTGTTAGATCATTGTGACTGACTGTTATGCCTTCTTTTATGCTTTTATGAGCTCCTGCGACTAGCTTGGGCTACCTGGGCATGCTAGGATAATTTTTCTAACTTAAGGTTAATAATTAGTTACCTTAAATACATCTTCAAGTCACTTCACAGCAGATGTAATGTTTGAGTAAACAGTGTAGAGGAATCTAGGGTAAACATCATCAGAATTAAACAGTCAATAATGAATAAATTAGTGGATAACATACAGATTAGCTAAATTATAGGATAATATTGACCGAAAGCTTTTCATTATTGGAAAATCTTTATTTGACATGTGAAAATCACAATAACATTTTTAGAAAAGGGAGAATACACAATTGTGTAATTGGTGTGAACATATCAATTTATCTATATGTTAGAGAGCTAATGATAGCTCTATCTACTTGCTCATTTTTGCTTCTTGGCTTTTCCAAATTTCCTAAAATGTCCACAATGTGCATTTATTAATTTTACAACAAAAATATGTATACAACTTTCACTTTGACCATGATCGAATAATTGGAATTATACTTAACTTCTCATGATAAGCAATTGTAAAACTGTAACAACATATTAAGAAACACTTACTAGACACTGGAGAACATATAGTATAGATCTAGATACCTAATTTAAGGTAAATATTTTATGTCAGTCTTATAATCACCCTGATTCATGTCTGGAAACACATTAAAGATAGTAGAGCTAAAAAAGGGAACACAAGCAGAGCAACCAAGTTTGCGGTAACCAAAACCAGATTTTTCAGAGTAAGGAAATTGGAATTTGCAGGGTGGGATGTCAAACAAGAGAGCCATGCAGAAAAACTGGAAAATCAGCACTGATTCCCTTTGAGACTCTTATGGAACACTGAGCAACACATTCATAGAATAAAACTAACTAAATTTAAGCAAAGAATGGTGAGAGAGATGTAGGCTCAATAAATTCAAGAGCTCATGCAAGGCTGGAAGAGGACTGAGTTCCAACCAGCAATTGTGGACACCTAGAGCATTTACTTGTGACCTCACAGGATCAGAGATTACTAGAAAGCTAAAGTATTATCCTTAGAGCAGAGGCTACTCTAACTGATTGGTGTTATTAATAGTTTGCTAGGTTGGTCATAAAGAAACAGCACAAACTAGGTGGCTTAAAAAACAGAACATCTGTTTTCTCACAGTGGTTAAGATTGGAAGTTCAAAATCAAGGTGTCAGTAGATTTGGTTACTTCTGAGGCCTCTCTCCATGGCTTACAGATGGTTACTTTAGTGCTATGACTGCAGATGATATTTTGTCAATTCATGAGCAACCTCAGTTTCTCTCGGTGTCCAGATTTCCTCTTGTTACAAGGACACCAGTCAGATTGGACTAGGGCTTACCTAGATGGCCTGTTTTAATTTAATTATGTCTTTAAAAGCTCCTCCCTAAAAAAAAAAAACAAAAAAAACAAAAAAAAACTTACATCCTGAGGAACTGGACGGTTAGGGCTTCAGCATACAAATATGAAGGAGACAAAATTTAGCTTATAACATCCTCCTACAAACAACCCCTGAGACCATAAAATTAATCTTGCAAAAACTAAAATGGCTGATGGAAGGAAGTCTATTACTGTTTAAAGAGAACAGTAAGCTTCAGCAACAGACAATGTAACACTCCCAGTGTTTAACATCCAATTAGAAAATGCCAGCTATGCACAAAAGTAGGAAATGTGACTTAAGGAGATAAATCACTTCCGAGGGACAGACAGAGCAACAGCCATGGTAATGGAGTGATTAGACAAGTACTTTAAAGCAACTCTAAAATATGACTGAGGGCTTAGAGAACAAAATAAATATGAGGCAAGAAACATGAGATAAGACAAAGAACCAAATAAAACTTTTAGGGATTAAAACATGCAGTATATGAAGTGAAAAGTTCACTGAAAGTGAATAATAGCAAATTAGGCACTGACAAAGGAGAAATTGGAAATTAAAGGCATAGTAACATAAACTATTTAAAATGAAACACTGAGGGAATAAAAGACTAAAATAAGAACAGTGTTCTAGTGTAACAACTGTTGAGTAATATAAACTAATCTGTCATATACTGGAATCCCAGGTTATGAGATACTTGGAATAATATCCACTTGTCACACAAACACACTTGATTCTCAGATTGAGAGTGGAGAAATAGAAAAAAAAATTGAAGAGTAGAGGCTCCAAATTTTCCAAATTTTATGAAAACTAAACCTACACAGTCAAAACGTCAATAAAAGCAAAAAAAAAAAAAAAAAGTGAAATCACACAAGGATATATAATCAAATCTATGAAAAGCAATGATAAAGAATCCTAAGACCAGTGTATTAGTCCATCTTCATTCTGCTGATAAAGACATACCCAAGACTGGGCAATTTACAAAAGAAAGATTTTATGAGACTTACAGTTCCACATGACTGGGGAAGCCTCACAGTCATAGCAGAAGGCAAGGAGAAGCAAGTCACATCTTACATGGATGGCAGCAGGCAAGAAAAAGAAAAAGAAAAAAAAAGAAAAGCTTATGCAGGAAAACTCCCCCTTATCATAACCATTAGTCATTAGCTCTTGTGAGACTTACTCACTATCATGAGAACAGTAGGGGAAAGATATGCCCCCATGATTCAATTATCTCCAACCCCGAAGTCTTAGCAACTTTCAGCATTAACTCAAAAATTCACAGTCTAAAGTTTCACCTGAGACAAGGTAAGTCCCTTCTGCCTATGAACCTGTAAAATCAAAAGCAAATTATTTACTTCCCAGATACAGTGGGGGTATAAGAATTTCATAAATAGAGCCATTGTAAATTGGAGACATTGGCCAAAACAAAGGATCTACCAGTCCCATGTAACTGAAATCCAGTGGTGCAGTCAAATCTTAAAATTCCAAAATAATCTCCTTTGACTCCATGTTTCACATCCAGGTGACACTGATACAAGAAGTGGATACCCATGGTCTTGGGCAACTTCACCCCTGTGGCTTTGCAAGGTACAGCCCACCTCCTGGCTGCTTTCGCAGCCTGGCATTGAGTGTTTGTGGCTTTTCCAGGCACACGGTGCAAGCTGTCAGTGGATCTACCATTCTGGGGTCTGGAGGATGGTGGCCCTCTTCTCACAGCTCCACCAGGTGGTGTCCCAGTAGGGACTCTGTGTGGAGTCTCTGACCCCGTATTTCCTTTTCACACTGACCTAGCAGACGTTCTCCATGGGGGCTCTGCCCCTGCAGCAAACTTTGGTCTGGGCACCCAGGCATTTCCACACATTTTCTGAAATCCAGGTGATGGTTCCCAAACCTCAGTTCTTGACTTATGTTTACTTGCAGGCTCAACACCACGTGGAAGCTGCCAGGGCTTGGGGCTTCTATCCTCTGAAGCAAGAGTCCCAGCTGCAAAATTTTCTGAAACATTTAAAACTTTTAAGAGAATACAGCACATGAGGGAGACTATTATTATGACTATCAGGAGGATAATACCAAGAGTTTGGAGTATGTTCTTTAGCCAGGGTCCCATTGAAACAAACAAACTAAAATAAAATACATCAAAGAATGAGTTAAAGAGTCTACTCTCTGTAACAAAACAGTCTGTTTGTTAATTCTCTACAACTTAATCTCTATAATAACTGATGTATTTCTTCAAGGGCAACAAGAAGTGCCAGCAGCTGCACATATACGTCTCTGTTTAGGCAGTAACTAGAGTAATTCTATTATTTAGCATACCTTTCACAAGAGAATTTAAAGTCTGCTATGTGACCGTAGCCTTTACTGGAGAATCCGGTATAAAGCCTATCATGAGGGATAAATTTCTAATCATTGCTTCATTTACTCCAAACCATGGAAAAATAGACCCAAAAAAATGATGCCCATATAGAAGAGTGAAGACTTCTTGGCAATGCTCTCTTTAATGCATGATGTAGGCTAAGAGGAGTGGACCCCAATGTTCTATTTCTGACCAATTATGAGGCAACAAATTTATCAGTAAAATTTCTCACGTATTTTAGGCCTTTATTTAACATCTCTCAAGGCATAAGTTTGTTCATGTATAAGGCTACCTACAAAATCTTTCACAAACTAAAGTACCCCATGAGTGCACACAACAGATCCACCTTTTACTTCTATTGTTCATAGAGGCGTAGACAAGGAAACAAAAACTGAAAGATTTTTTTTTTTTTTTTTTTGAGACGGAGTCTGGCTCTGTTGCCCAGGCTGGAGTGCAGTAGCCGGATCTCAGCTCACTGCAAGCCCCGCCCCCCGGGTTCATGCCATTCTCCTGCTTCAGCCTCCCGAGTAGCTGGGAGTACAGGCGCCCGCCACCTCGCCCGGCTAATTTTTTTTTTTTTTTTGTATTTTAGTAGGGACGGGGTTTCACCGTGTTAGCCAGGATGGTCTCGATCTCCTGACCTCGTGATCCGCCCGTCTCGGCCTCCCAAAGTGCTGGGATTACAGGCTTGAGCCACCGCGCCCGGCCAAAAAAACTGAAAGATTAAGAGCCTCATGACAACAGAGAAATCTCGATCCACAACCTTGGGAGAAAGCTGTCCACATCACCGACGTCATCTTCTTCTGGGTAGAATCTTCCATGGTTAGCTTTACTTTAAGATTTCCATTGGGTGTGCATTCCAAGAGTATGGAGGAACCCTTCTGAACTGTGAGATTATGAACTCAAAATTCAAGGTCCTGAAGTTTTGCTTAAGTTTAGATGTCAAGTGAAGTCTGTCTCTGATGTTTTCAGGAAATCAAATTTCAGGTTTATGATTGTGAAGGAGTTGATTGTCCTCAGCAGTGGAGCATGAAAAGCTTTCTTTACCTGGTGAAAATACATTTTGGCATAATGACCGACTGTTATGACGTCAGCCTTCTTGCACAGGAAAGCTTTTATACACTCACAAAACAAGCATTGAAAATTATAATTGAATGAAATCTCTATAAATGTTTAAATGGCCCATCAGGTAGCAAAGATGTACCTGACGTTTTGATCATCTTCCCAGGAATATGGGTTTGACAAACCAAACAGTGGCCATAAAAACTATTTTAGCAATTTAGAACAGTCACAACACCAATATCTATCTATCTATCTATCTATCTATCTATCTATCTATCTATCTATCTATCTATCTATCTTCAATTTGGATCCTTTTCTCTCTTCCATGATGAATCATGGAATTCAGAACTTTTAATAATAAAAGCTTTAAGGACTCAGAAAAAACAAGCAACCATCTAAGTTCTCCATGAATCCACGTTTAACATTGGACTTATATCCTATTAAATGCCAGTTGTTTCTCCAATTTAGGTGCATAGTACTGATTACTAAATGGTTATTATAGATTATTTGATTGGAACCATGGAGTTTATTCAAATTGCCTATCTAAGCAATTTTAGCACTGGCTGATTTACCACAAAAATCTGGCAAGTGTTTTCTTGGTGTTTAAATAATTTTTGTTCTGGCTGAATTAGCAATTTTATAAACCAGTATCTTACTTCAAGTTCTGAAAATTCTTACCCTGTCCAAATGATAAGGTATTAAATTACCAGAAACTTGTATTAAAGCGTGCTTACCAGGGTGCTTTCTATCCTTTCATGAACCTCCTTAAAAACACCATAGTCTAGGACTTTGTGTGCTTTAGAACTTATCAGAAACTGCACCAAAATTATGCAATTAACTGTGAAAATGACTTTAAATGGTAATAAAGACACAATTGACAAGGAAATTTTATCATTTCTCTGTGGCCTACAATAACAATATTAAAATTATAATTATGACTGATAGCATATACCCAGATGTATTAGAAATTTAGAAATTCCATACAATTTTGGAACATACATTAATAAAATATTTATTAAAATATAACTTGAAGAAGGTTAAACATCATGTCTTATTTGAAAATACTTCCCATATAATTTGACATGTCAAATAATTCTATTTGTCTCTCTTTTGGATGCTTCCGGGGCCCTGTGTAGCATCCCAAAGTTAGAGGTCAAGAAAGACTTAATTTTGAAGCTGAAATTTGACTTTGGGAAGCCTGTCAAATATGTCAAAAGTTTAAAACATTTGATCAAAATAGGATCTCAGGTTGCCATAAAATAATAGTTATTTATTTAGCTAAAGTGATCATTAAAATATTGTTAAAAAACAAAACAAACAAACAAAAAAACCTGTATTCTTTGGAGCCTCAGTCTTCCAAACAGTCAAAAGAGCCAAGGCAGAATGATACAGTAATCCGTCCTTTCTTCCTTCCTGTCTTTTTTTCCCCCTCTTGCAGTTTACTCACAAGGTGAATGAAAATGTTTTACTGTATCTTATTAATGCTAAACAAAACTTTTTTCAAAAGAAAATCAAATTTTACTTTTGCATTAATGTCTTATTTTACTAAAGCTAATTTTAATAAAACCTCATAAATAAATTTATCAAATCTGGCATAGTTTAACCACACAAGATTTCCATAAACCTTTCATTTACATTTTCCCCTGGCTTTCTGTATTCATCTTGTTATGTCTGTTTTTTATTCCTTCAGTTTGAAAACTTTAAGTAACTATAAATCAGACAAAATGTTTTTAACATGTATTTTTATGCCTTTGTAACTTTCCTCATCAAAATGATATCTTGCTTTTGTTTATACACTCTGTATACAGAATTATTTTATATTTCGTAGCTTTAATCATATATGTCAACTACGTTTTTACCTCTTAGTTATCCTAATTTCTAGTGAAAACCCCTAGAAATTTATATTGAACTATTTTATGTCAGTATTTGTAGATAAAAACTATTTTATCAGGTTTTACAAAGATGGTTCTTCAAACTATTTTTAACAGATATAAATATATTTAGCTTTTCCATCCCATATGAAAGTAACATGTTAAAGTATATAGACTTTAACACACTTAACAGTTAATTTTTCAGTGTTCTAACTTACAAATGACTAAGACATTTTATTATTATCCATTATTTAATTTAGCATAACAAATAACATAACATAAAGTAACATAACATAACATAGTTTCAAGATTTTAAATTACTGAAAAGATTTTTTACATAGGTACCCTTCCTGGGTGTGCCCAGCCATCATGGGTCCCAAGTAGCCATATGGCACACAAGAAGACTAAGAAGATGAGGGTCTGCCTGAGTTCTGAATTTACATACCAGTTCTAGAGGTTAGAAGACTGTGGAAACTCTACCTGGAGTATCCAACCCCTCCCAAAATAGCCAGTAGACAAGCAGGGAAAGCAAGGAAGAAGGGGGCATATTGGGCTTGATTCTGGCTTGTAGTTGCTGTTCTATGCACTAAGAATATGTCTCCAGACCTCAACATGGCCACCTATCCAGATCCCTGAATCCAGAGGCTGTAAACCAAAAACAGCTCACACTCAAATCAAGCAAATTTCTAATTATATATAACTGATAATTTTGAAATCGTTCCTATTTTACCAACAATTGTCAAGTTAGCTTTATTTACCAAATATTACCATATACACATAACGTAAGCAGACATACAAGCACAAAAGGAGATCTTATAGCTTTCAGAAAGGATTTTCATTTTTCCCACATCTAAATAGTTTTTCTTTTCCCCATTTGGTCTATTAGTCTTCCAATACCTGTTTCTTTGCTCTAAGCAATTGTTAACTAGGCAACAATTTGCATTTCTAAGGGGACAATTCTTAGGTGAAACAAAAACATATATATTTCATAAGCACAGAGCCAAGAATTTTAGGCCGAAATATTCTATCATCATTTGCTCAACCAAGGCAAAAATGGTGCTCGTGTAAAAGTTCAGTCAAGACAAGATGGCCAGAAAAGTGCCTTAAACAGAGGTATGAATTATTCTTTAAATATGAAACAAATGTTAAGAGTTTCTAATGCACCAAGGGAGATATCATTAAAAATGAAAATGCCCTTAATAGGTGTAAATTTCTTTTAGAAGAGGGTTTCAAGATAGCCAATAAAATTTCAGAAAGGGGTATATTAGTTTGATAGGTGTTCTTTCTAACTTAGCTACTATTTTTTAGCTGAAATTACTGAGTTAAGGGTAGATCCCATTAATAACTAAGGCAAAGAAAATATTCTCTATGCCTGGACTGAGCACAGACAGATCTGAAAAAGAAGTGAGCCTATTTTACCTGAGGGCCTAACTTTTATAAATATTTCACCTAGGATAGCTATCTTTTCACCTTCAGGCAGGTTAGTAACTAAGCCAAAAGTTTAGCAGATTCAATAATTTTTATCAATTATTTGCTTATACTTTTTATTCACCTTTTATAAAGAGTATTTAAATAAAAATACTGAAATCTTTTTAGAAACTTCTGTGTATCATTAGGCATCCCTAGATTAGACACTAGTTTGGGAGACCTCATTTTCAAATGCACTTCTTCAGTGAGTGTTGTTCATCTGGAGTGTTTTGCTGTAACTTATCTTTGGTAAGATTTTGCAATTTCTATAAGAGTTTGTTGCTTCTGGGGCTTAATATTTATCCACGTATAAACTGGAAAATACTCAGGTCCTCAGAAACTAAAGATCGAAATTTTATTTCAAGTATTGACTTTGGCTCTCAGTTCCCCTTGATGAACTTAGCCAGTTATTTGTTTTCCCTACCTAAGCATGCAAGAAAAAAAGGAAATCAAGGGGGTAGAACACTAAAATCTCTGCACATTTCCAAAAGACAAATTTTATACTCCCTGCAAAATTGCCATTTACTACCAGTTTCTTTCAGACCAAGACAGATATAAGAGGTTTATAAGTGAATTCAAGCTAGCTAATTATCAGATTTGAGCTGATCTTGGACCTTGGATCTGATCCAAATCCAATTTGGATCAGAAATATGTTTAAAAAAAAAAAAAGAAAAAAAACTCACATGTCTCAAAACACAAATTTGTGGAGCTTTGATTTCCAAAATAGAACTTACCATGATCCCCAGTTGCTGTGAGAAAGCAATGGACACAATGGGTCAGGAACATACTTTGCTTGATCACTTGCCACTACTGGGGATAATCAGAAGTGCTACATTGGACCCCACTTCTGACACCATCTGTTAAAGGAAAAACTTGAGTCAAATTCAATTTAAGAAAATTTAATTGAGCACAGAACAATTCACCAATCAAGCAGCCTCATGAGCCAGGGTAGGCTCCGAGATACTCCAGGGCTGCCACACGGTGGGATATTCATAGACAGAAAAAGGAAAATGACGTGCAGAAAACAGAAGTCATGTACAGAAACAGCCAGATTGGTTACAGCTCCATATTTACCTTATATGAACATGAGTTGAACAGTTGACTCCTGTTGGCCAAATCTCAGTGATTGGCACAAGAATAGGTTACAGTCTCTTTACACCTCAATTTAGGTCATAGTTCAGTATGTACAGAGAAACTTTTAGGCTGAGTTTAAAATATGTAAGGAGGCAACTTTAGGCCAAACAGTCCGGGTAGAGATATTTCAGACAAGACCTCTAGATCACAGGGCATTATTTGGGGCTCTCTAGAGGGACAGAGGATATGCGTATACATGAGAGGGAGTTTATTAATGAGAATTGATTCACACAATCTCAAGGTAAAGTCCCATGATAAGCCATCTGCAAGTTGAGGAGAAAGGAAGTCAGTGGCGAATCAGTCCGAGTCCCTAAATGTCAAAAGTAGGCCTCAATTTGTGGTCAAAGTCTCAAGAGCCCCTGACAAACCACTGGTTTAAGTCTAAAAAGTCCACAAGCTGAAGAGCTTAGAGTGTGTTGTTTGAGGACAGGAAGCATTCAGCGTGGAACAAAGATGAAGGCCAGAAGACTCGGCAAGCCTGCTATTTTATCTTCTCCTGCCTGCTTTATTCTACCTGCACTGGCAGCTGATTAGATGGTGTCCACCCAGATTGAGAGTGGGTCTGCCTCGTCTAGTCCATTCACTCAAATGTTAACCTCTTTCGGCAACACCCTCACAGACACAACCAGGAAAAATAATTTGCATCCCTCAATCCAATCAAGTTGACATTCAATATTAGTTGTAACACACAGGGTACAAAAGCACAAATAGATAAAGATAAAAAGCTTCTGCATAGGAAAAGAAACAATCAACAGAAGAAATAGACAGCTTAAAAAATGGAAGAAAATGTTTTCAAGCTATCCATCTGACAAGAGATTACCAGCCAGAATATAAAAGAAACTCAAACAACCCAACACCAAAAAGAAAAAATAATAACCTTACCTTTAAAATGGGCAAATTTTCTGAATAGACATTATTCAAAAGAAGACATATAAATGGCTAACAGGTATATGAAAACATGCTCAACATCACTAATCATTAGGGAAATGCAAATCAAACCACAAAAAGATAGCACTTGCAATCATGCAACCAGCAAAAGACAAAGACCACAATTATCGGTTATGCACTAAGCTTGAAACTAAATATTCTATAGTAATGCAGATTCAATTTTTAAAATATCCAACAATGGAAATATATAATCATGCCATAAAGTGATAGATATTGCAAATTTAAAAATCATATTAAACATTAAAATAAGATAAATAGATAAATACTTAGAAAAAGCAATCATACAACAATATTCATAAACACTTTGGGCATAACCTTTAAGGTAATAAAAGGTACAGGAAGAATAACAACCTACATTATGCATCCTAAAATAATATTTAAAGGGAATGATTACATCTTCAGAAATAATAAAGTGAATAAGATTAAGGGTACAATTCTGATGAATCCTCTATGTTTGCTGGTGGCTATGAAGCAATAAGTTCAGTTATTGGGGTCTAGATAATGATGTATTAAAATCCTATGCAGATGTCAAATATTAAGTACTCAAAATTTATATTTTCTCAACTAACTATATGTAATGATCAAAGGTATCAGCCAAAGACTTGTCTAGACTGGGATGTCTTACAAATAGTTAGAGACAAGAGGCACAAAATTAATTTTACAAATTATTTCTTGGATCTAAGAGAAAGGAATCAGGGCTAAAACCTAAATCCTTAGGGACAGGGTTGAGAGATAGTCTAGTGAACAAAGAAAGGTCTTCCATTGTTTATGAAACCATGAGACATAATATAATGACAAAACAATGATTGCAATGCAAATTTTACTGACTTGCTTACTATTTTTGAAATATTTAAGCCCTTTCATTGTGTCCACAAAAATTTTAGAATTCTAAATTTTTCCCTGAACAAAATCTATTGAAAACATCTATCCCAGGAAATTGAGTCCATCAAATTTTAAATAGTGAATACCTGATGACTAGAGTCCATAAAGCTTTGTTTTCAGTTAGAGACCTTTTAGGTAGACAGATAAGTAGATCATTCACTGTCACACATCCTAAACAACCCTCAAGCTTCCTGGAGTTTCCAGATGAAATCACAAATCACACAGCAAAGAACACAACCTATAACAATTCTCACTGAATGCTTTGAAGTGATTTCCTTTATATTATTTTTAAAAAGTACAAAAATAAAAATCCTACAACAGAACTGACGTTTAGTTAATTCATATTTAGCATTGCATTCCTGGGATTATCTATCAAGTTGCATTTTTTGTATCAGTTGTAGAATTAAAATAAAAATAAGAAATCATACTTCCTTTAGTATTATAGGGTATATATTGATAATTTATACAGATTTCATCTTTTGAAAATTATGGTTATAAAGTAACACTATCCTAGTTTTTTTTTTTTTTTTTTTTTTTTTTTTTTTTTTTTTTTTTTTTTTTTAAACAAGAGAATAAAGAGCTTAGATAAAGCATTATTTGTGCTTTGTTAAATTTCTGGGTAGAGATTTTTACCAGCCAAGAAAATAAGCCTAAAAATGTAGGATGAAAAATAATAAGATGGATTTAATAAGAATGTTGCCTTAAGTCAAATGAAAAAAAAAAAAGAAATAATTTTCCTGAATTTCCTTTTAATGTTTACTGATTTAAAAGTTTCCACATATTAATTCAAATATTAATAGGAGGCATATTTTTTTAAATGGGTATACTTTGCTTTCCTCCTAATATAAGACTCTCAGGTAGGGAAATGGGAACAAGTAACTTTAGCCAAAAGTGTCATTCGTATTCGTTGGTGAGAATCATGGACACTTTTCAGGCTATATACAAAGTTCCTACATCTTTGAGTATAATTTTCAAGGCTGATTTAAGAAAATGCATTTCTTACATGTCAGATTAAAATAATTACTTTGACTGTAAATCATAAAATAATACACGAGATGCATAGATAAGTCTGTTATAAATATTTGAAGTTCTCATTTTATTTAGTTTTCTTCCAAATAAAATATATTTAATATTTATTTTATTTGTTCATATAGTTTCAGAAATGTTAATTTTAAGTAGTAAATGATATTGGAGAGTATGCAATTTTTGTAGATATTGTGCCTCAAATACATAGAGGTAATCAGATAAATTGTAAAAAAGACTTTGAAAATCTGTGAACATCAGTTAATTAGAGCTACTATTGATTTACAAATGGTAGTTGGCATCATACTTGCTGTTGTTGAATTGTTATTTGTGTTCCAAGCCGCAAGCCACTTATCATCTCATCATGTAAGATGTGTAATCAACAGATTAAATGAATAAGCCCATCTGGCATAATGGCACAATATCTTAAAATGTATGTGAAAGTTTAGTATATATAGACCATAAATGTTTTTGTAGAAATGGGCAAGCTATGCTTTTATTTTTGACACTGATGTCTCTTTAAAGAAAGATGTAATGTCTCATTCTTTGAGAATTGGGAATTTTCCACTTTACTTAAGCTATCTGCCAGCTTTAATTACTCAGACTGACAGTCTACATATTTTTAGCCATGATGTGATACTTTGAACATTTTCTGACATGGCCCACAATCAGGGCATCATTACTCTCCTTATTGTTGGCTAATTTCACAACAGTGAAAATTCTGGGTAAACATTTCAGAGGAGCAATCTGGGTTTCCAGATAGGTTTAAAAATACCCAGGGATAATGATTAGAACCAAAAAAAAAATTGTTTTATAAAACATATTCTTAAAGGCAGATTTGGGTGTACTTTATCCAACTGGTTGGAGTTCAGGGCTATTTGGATTAATATGCATGATACATATTCTGCAGATTAAGCTAAACCGCCTGGGAAATGGATGGCCAGTGAACCACTTTATCTGTACTCTGCAGGTACCTTGAGTAGTTTGCCACCTGCAACATAATTATCATTCTATTTTGTTGTAGGCAGTGCTACACTACAGTAGCTAAAATCATTTTCATTTCCTCCCAGAATTTCCCACAGAGAAATACAAGGTAATGCAGCCTATTTTAAAACAATTTTGCTTCCCTGTATTTAAGTAGTAAAATGTAACCATAATTCAGAAACAGCTAATATACTCTTCAACAGAAAATAGAACACTCATTGTCCATGATGAGGAAAAGGAACAAAATTGAATGTACATACCATAAGGTCTCCTTGATATTTTGTTAATAAAACTGATTTGGTGACTTGCCAAATTAAAATCACTTATACTAAGATGTTTGACTTCTTAAGACATGTTTTGATGTTTGTTTGTTTGTTTTTTTCTACACACTGAAATGAAATGTTGGGCTGAGGCAATTGGGAAAATATGGAAAAGTACATCTCAGTTTAGTGAATTAGACATTTTGGGAAAATGCATATACACATGAATTTATATAAATATATGTACATAAGCATATGCAAGTATTTTATATGTATTCAAATTTGGCTTAAGTGTTTTGGATAATTCCATTATGTTATTTACTTATTTATTTTGAGACAGAGTCTCTCTCTGTTGCCCAGGCTAGAGTGCAATGGCTGATCTCAGCTCACTGCAACCTCTGGCTCCCGGGTTCAAGTGATTCTCTTGCCTCAGCCTCCTGAGTAGCTGGGATTACAGGTGTGTGTTACCATGCCTGGCTAATTTTTGTGTTTTTAGTAGAGATAGGGTTTTACAATGTTGGTCAGGCTGATCTCAAACTCCCGACCTCAGGTGATCCGCCAGCCTCCGCCTCTCAAAGTGCAGGGATTACAGGCATGAGCCACCGCGCCCAGCCCCATTATATTTTTAAAAGTATACTTACATATCATCAACTTGAATCCCTGACAATTTGGTCGGCACCAAAATCCCTAGAATTTATGAAAATGTTACATTATAAGACAAAATAGTTTTACAGTTTTATTTAAGGTTATGGATTTTCAAATAGGGAGACAGCCCTGGATAATCTCACCAGGTCAAGTGTAATCACACAAACCCTTAAATGTAGATAAGATCAAAGAGATGAGGGAGCAGAATAAATCAATGATATTCAAAGCATGAGAGGGGCCATGTGGAAATCACAAGAAGGGATATAGACAGCATTTAGGAGAAAAGACAAACTTCCGACTCACAGCCAGTGAGGAAATGGAAACTTCATTGCTCCGAGCAAGGGAATGGATTTAGCCAGCAACATCAATGAATTTGGAAGCCGATTATTCCCTAGAGCCTCCATTAAGGAAGGCAGCCCTGCCAAAATCTTGATTTCAGATTTATGAAGCCTATGCCAAACATAACTTCTGATGTACAAAGTCTGTGAGATAATACATTTGTGTTTTATGTCATTAAATTTTTTGTAACTTGTTATTCAGCAACAGAAAACGAACATATCATGTATAAGACAGTTGAACTGTCTACACCTGACAGGTGAACTGAACTAGAATTCAGTTACTCTGCTTTATTTAGCTAATTTTCCTGTTAATAGCCCCTCACAGGGGTAATCTAGTTTATGTGATAATACTAACTGTAGGAATATGGCCCAAATGGAAGAATGTTTATAGTCATTACTGTTTCTCCCTCTCTGTGAATTCCTCACTCGTCCTATACTAGACCATTATAGGATGCTATAGTGCTACCTCCCCTTGCTTAATTATTTTGTTCAAGTTCTAGAAAATCTATAGGCTTACCTCATTTTACTGTGCTTCACTTTATTGTGCTTCATAGATAATGTTTTTACAAACTGAACGTTATGGCAACCCTGCATCAAACACGCCTTTTGGTGCCATTTTCCAACAAGTTCTTTTTTTGTTTCTCTGTGTCAACATTTTTTAGCAATAAAATATTTTAAAGTAAGCTTTGTACATTGTTTTTTTAAACAAGATGCAATTGCATACTAAATAGACTATAATATAGTGGAAACATAATTTTATATCCACTGACAAACCTAATAAATCATGTGAGTCACTTTAGTGCAATACTTACTTTATTACAGTGGTCTGAAAACAAACTCTTCATATCTCTGAGGTAGGCCTGTGTATATATTTTTTTCAGAATGAGTAAAGACTAATCCTCCTTCCCTCTCCCCTCCCCAATAACAAAAGTAATAATAGTAATAGCAACACAATCAACAAACCTAATTCAAAATAAAATTCAATAAATAACTCATGCATTATACAAAAATGTTTAAATTTTACTTTAATAACAGTCTAATGACAGACTGGATAACCATGTTAATATGTGATTTCCAGTCTTCATTTTTAAAAAGTCTTTTTAACATTGAGAATAGTGATGTTAGATAAAGCCCATGATGGTTAATTTTACATGTCAACTTAATTGGGTTTAGGGATGCCCAGATAGCTGATAAATCCTTATATCTGCATGTGTCTGTGAGGGTGCTTCCATAAGGGATTAGCATTTCAATCAGTAGACTGAGTAATGATTCACTCTCACAAGTGTGGGCCAGCATCGTTCAATTTTTGAGGACCCAGATAGAACAAATTGATAGAAGAAGGATGAATTCTTTCTTTCTCCTTGAGTTGGGCCATCCATCTTCTCCTGCTCTCAGCCATTAGAGCTCCTGGTTCTGTGGCCTTTGGTCTCTAACTCATACCAGGGTCCCCAGCTGCTGGTTCTCAGCCATTCTGCCTTGGACTGGAAATATGCCATTGTCTCCCTTGTTCTCAGACCTTCAGTCTCAGACTAAATTATACTACTGTACTACTGACTTTGGCAATGGTACTTTTTGGCCTCCATAACAGTCTGAGCCAATCCCCCAAATATATATATATATACACACACATATATACGTATATATATATACATATTGTGTGTGTGTGTGTATATATATATTTGCTAATGAAGTTGGTTCTTGAGTGAACAAATTTTAAAGATGAATTGTATAAATTGGTTTTAGGGTATCTGAAATTTACTCTTGATGTAGTTTGAATATTTGTTCCCTCCAAGTCTCATAGTAAAATGAGAGTCCCAGTGGTGGAGGTGGAGCCTGGTAGGAGGTATTTGGTTCATGGGGGCAGGTCCTTCATGAATGACTTGGTGCCATCCCAGCAGTAATGAGTGAATTATTGCTCTATTAGCTACTGCTAGATCTGGTTGTTAAAAAGAGTCCATCACCTCTCTCCTCCTTCTTCCTTCCTCCTTCACCTTCCACCCTGAGTGGAAGCTTCCTGAAGCCCTCACCAGAAGCAGACACTGGTGCCATGCTTCCTGTACAGCATGCAGAAACGTGAGTCAAATAAAACTTTCTTCTTTACAAATTACCCAGCCTCAGGTATTCCTTTATAGCAATACAACTCTTTAATCTGATTAGATTGTAAGATGTTAATTGCTTCACGCCTGTAATTCCAGCACTTTGGGAGGCGGAAGCAGGCGAAATCACGAGGTCAGGAGATCGAGACCATCCTGGCTAACACAGTGAAACCTTGTGTCTACTAAAAATACAAAAATTAGCTGGGCGTGGTGGCAGGTGCCTGTAGTCCCAGCTACTCGGAGGCTGAGGCAGGAGAATGGCGTGAACCCGGGAGGCGGAGCTTGCAGTGAGCCGAGATTGCACCACTGCACTCCAGTCTGGGCAACAGAGTGA
>NW_012100655.1:810452-812066 GCF_000951045.1 Mandrillus leucophaeus | reverse complement strand
TGTATATATTTATATATACAATTAACATATATATGTTAATTGCTATATTCCAGTAATAAAGAGAGGAATAATAGTTTGTGGTGTGAACTATTAACAGAGATAGGCATAATATATGCCTTGAATACTCCTAGTCAACTACTTATAAAAAACAAGGAGCTAATTAACTCTGTATATGATACTTTCAAATATTTTTGAAGAACTAAGGAATACAGTGACATTGGTTGGTTGTTCCTAACTTTGGGGGACAAAAGGGATGAAAGAATAATATAAGTCCAGGGATTCAATTCTCAGCTCAAGCACTCCATAAATAATCTGAGAGCTTGTAGGTCTGTTCTGCAGGAAAGGCTTATCTCTTGTAGCAACGAGGCTGAAATTGTGGAAAATCAGCACAAGACATTATTCTGGAATTTCCTGAATTACAAAGCAAATTGAACTACCAGCTTCAAATAAGTCTATTATTTAAATGAGTGTGATGATTGGGAAAGAATAGGATCTTGTGAGTTGTGGTGGGGAGATGTCAGGGAACTTTAATGAAAGTGAGGACATTAAACACCTAAATTGTGAAAAGTCTCCTTTGATAGTGGAAGAGTTCTTCCCACTCCCAGCAAAAGTGGTCTCTCTATCTCCAGTGGAAGTAGCCTTTCCAACCTCTATCATTTCCCTGCTTGAGTGAAATTAGTCTTTCCACCTTTGAGGGGATTAGCCCCAACCAACTGTGAAAGCAGTATTGGCCTTCCTTGAGGCAGCTGCAATGCAAGACAATGCTGATTGTCTCACTTCTACTGTCCCTCTTTGCTTCTAGATATGTAAGTATACTTAACTTCAACCAGGCCACTCTAGGAGAGGTAAAAGTGTGAGTCACGAGGAGATGCACAACACTCTAAAATAACTACTTGAGTTTTCTAATTTATGCAAGCAGAAATCTGGAAAATAAGTGTAGGACTGGATATTAAGAATGTGGGATAATGGCAGATGTAATAAGAAGCTGTATCAGGCTGAATTGATTGATATGAGTCCTCAAGCAGAGATATTGCATTTAATAGTGCAGCTTGGGAAATTAGAAAGGGATCTAATAGTTTGGTTGGTTGGCTAAAACATGGATCAAAGATGGCCCAGTGTGAGCAATTTGCAGATGCCTGATCACATTTAGTTTAATGTAAAGGAAGAAATTCAAAGGCTTCTGATGATTGGAATGTTCGAGGGTCCAGAAGACATAACTTTCATGAACACTTTGATAAATAAATTTGTAAGAGGAGCTCCTGCATCCTTGAAATTCTCAATGATGACTTTTCCCTATAGGCCAGATGTTGCAGTAAAAATTGCAGGCGCTGAATTTGAAAACCGAAATGCAATGAGAGCAACTGGATAACAGGATGGGTAAAGTGGCAGTATTGAGCCACCAAAGACAAGGTGTGAGTAGTTATGTAAAGGACAGTAGAGTCAAAGCAGCCATCAGACTTATGGCTCAAGCAGACTTATGACATTGGTTATTAAATCATGGTGTTCTTAGAAATGAAATAGATAGGTTGCCTGTTCACTCTGATGGTAGTTTCTTTTGCTGTGCAGAAGCTCTTTAGTTTAATTAGATCCCATTTGTCAATTTTGGTTTTTGTT
>NW_012100655.1:794964-809392 GCF_000951045.1 Mandrillus leucophaeus | reverse complement strand
AGTTGATGGGTGCTGACGAGTTGATGGGTGCAGCACGCCAACATGGCACAGGTATACATATGTAACAAACCTGCATGTTATCCACATGTACCCTAGAACTTAAAGTAAAATAATAAAAAAAAAGAAATGAAATAGATAGAAAGCCTATTAAATTTTTAATTGATTCATATAAGCAAAAGAGTTCCAGGTGATGTGAACAAGAATAAAACTCAAATTATAAAACCAGAGAGTCATGGCCACTCAGTGGCTAGATTTAAGCCAATCTGTAGACACAGAATGTCTTTTTTTTTTTTTTTTTTCTCACTGCCTATTTGATCAGGTCTGTATTCAAAATAAACTGAAAAAATGATTTGACTTTTATAGAGTAAGCAAATTTAAGAGTTTATGCAGCAGATTTCTTTTGTTTTGTGGTAGGTTTTTTTTTCTACTGGCTTCTTTGCAAGTGCCAGTTTATTGGTAGCTGCTTCCTTTTTCACCACCATAGGTTTCTTATTCTTCTTAACAAAAACAGCCTTCTTTATTTTCTTCCCTAGCACAAGCTTCTTGCCTGCAACACCCTTCTCATCTGATTTGGCCTCTAGCATTGCCACTGCTGCTGCTGCTGTCACTTTATCCACTCAAAACTCATGATTCCTGGTCTGGTAAAGAAATGTGTTCCAGTGCTTGGTTTAGCTTCAATATGATTCTCATATTTTTTTTCAGTGGGTTCTTCTTCAAGACTCTGTGATGAATCATCTTGCATGGTATCCTAAGGGCTTTTTGGATCTCTGGGCTTTTCTAGATTCTGCTAAGGTCTGCGTTGATCATCCTGTGCATGGGAAGATTATGCTACTCTTCAAAGAAGCAGCTTTGCACCAAGTGTCATACAATTCATTTGTCTTCTGGAAAGCATTCCAGAAGACAAATTCTCAGCTCTGTATGTCCAAATAAAGAACTGTGTCACATGCCAGAATGTCTTGAATAAAATAAAAGGGAATCTGGGGTCACCTTGGGGAATAATTTTGGTACACTATGAAATAATTATACTTTTAAATCTTCTACTCAGGCTTTCCCAAAGGAACTTACATCCTTTTACCAGGGTAACTGTGCATTTGAGGGAAAGGAAATAATGTGATTTTTCAAGACCACTGGACACAGACTCTGAAATGACATCAATTCCAAGAGACTCAAAACATCACTTAGCCCTCCAGTGAGAGTATAGGATAATGAAGGTCAAGTGATTAATGGAATTTTGTTTCAGGCCCAATTCATTCACAGTGGGTCCAGTGAGTCCACATATCCATCCTGTGGTTATTTCCTCAGTTCCAAAATGCATAATTGGAATAGACATACTTAGCAGCTGGCAGAATTCCTACATAGCTTTCCTGACTTACAGAACAAGGGGTATTATATTGGGAACATCCAAATGGAAGCCATTAGAATGATTCTACTTAGAAAAATAGTACATCAAAAGCAATATTGCATTTCTGGAAGGATTACAAAGATTAGTGCTACCATTTAGGACTTGAAAGATGCAGGGTGCTGATTCCTCACATCCCCATTCATCTCTCCTATATGGCTTATGCAGAAGACTGATGGATATTGGAGAATTACAGTGGGTTTTTGAAAGCTTCACCAAGTGGCAACTCCAACTGCAGCTGCTGTACAAGAGGTAAATTTACTGTTTGAGCAAACCAACACATCTTTAGGTAACTGGTATATGCAAGCTGTTGACCTGAAATATTTTTTATCTCTATCCCTGTTAATAAGTCCACCAGAAGCAGTTTGCAAACTGCTGGCAAGGCCCCAGGACACCTTCACTGTCCTGTCTCGGGGGTATATCAGCTCTTTAGTTCTGTGTCATAATTTAGTTCACAGAAATCTTGAACACTTCATCTTTCCACAAGATATTTCTCTGGTCCATTACACTGATGAACATCATGCTGATTAGATGTAGTGAGTGAGAAGTAGCAACTACTCTGAACTTACTGGTAAAACATTTGCATCAGAGAAAAAGAAATAAATGTGACTGAAATTATAGACCTTTTCAACTCAGTAAGATTTCTAGGAGTCCAGTGTTGTTGAGATATCCTTTACAAGTTTTTGGATTGCATCTGCTCGCTCCTACAACCAAGAAAAACACACAATGCCTAGTGTCCTAATTAGATTTTTGAGACAACATATTCTCATTTGGTGTGTTATTCCAGCCCATTAAGGAAGTGACCTGAAAAGTTACTAATTTTGAGTGGGACTCAGTACAAGAGGAGGCTCTGCAACAAGTCCAGGCTACTGTGCAAGTTGTTCTACCGCTTCTGCCATATGATTACACAGATTCAATGGTGCTAATGTGTCAATGCCCGATGGGAATGCAGTTTGAGGCCTTCCTCAGGTCCCTATAGGTGAATCACAGCATAACTATTTAGGATTTTGGAGCAAGGCACTACTATGATTCCCAGATATCTACTCTCCTTCTGAGAGACAGCCCTCAGTCTGCTATTGTACATTAATATAAACTGAACACAAAACCATGGGTCACCATATTACCATGTGACTTGAGCGGCCTATCATGGACTGGCTGTTTTAGGACTCACCAAGCCATAAAGCTGGACATACACAGCAATACTCCATCATCAAATGGAATTGATATAAACACAATCAGGCCCTAGAAGGCCCTAAAGACACAAGTACATTCTATGAAGAGGGGCCAAATGCCTATGTTTCCCAATCTTGAAACATTACTTTCTGTCTCCTCATCTTCACTTATAGCCTCATGGGTTATTCCCTCTGGCCAGCTGAGAGAGGAAGAGAAGACTTGGGTATGGTTTACAAATTGTTCTGCATGACATGCAGGTACCAACAAAAAGTGAATAGCTGTAGCATTACAGCCTCTCTCTAGAACATCCGTGAAAGACTATGGTAAAGGAAAATCTTCCCAGTAGGCAGTATTTCAGGTAATGCACCTGGTTGTGCACTTTGTCTGGAAGAAGAAATGGCCAGATGTGCAATTATATACATAGCCCTGGGGTATAAAAACCAGGGAAGACTACTTTCTGGGGTCCCTCAGCTGAGATACAAGTGGGGAATTCATAGATGAGACTCTGTTCACCCCAGGCAGTTTTCCTGAGCTTTCGGGGACTGGCTAGCAATGAATGCTAGGCTTCTGTTGCCCTTGCTGCCATCTGTAAGTAATAAACATGCCTATTTTAGTTTATTTTATTTTAATAGTTTTGAGGGAACATGTGGTTTTTGGTTACATGGATAAGTTCTTTAGTGGTGATTTCTGAGATTTTAGTGTGCCCATCCCTTGAGCAGTATACACTGTCCCTAATGTGTAGTCTTTTATTCCTCACCCCCGCTCACCTTCCCCATGAGTCCCCAAAGTCCATTATATATTTCTTATGCCATTGCATCCTCATAGCTTAGCTCCCACTTACAAATGAGAACACAAGATATTTGGTTTTCCATTCCTGAGATACTTCACTTATAATAATGCTTTCCAACTCCATCCAGGTTGTTGGGAATGCCATTATTTCATTCATTTTTATGGTTGAGTAGTATTTCATGGTGGGTGGGTGGGTGTGTGTGTGTGTGTGTGTGTGTGTGTGTATAATTTTCTTCACCCACTTACTGGTTGATGGGCATTTAAATTGGTTCCATAGTTGTGCAATTGCAAATTGTGCTTCTGTAAACATGCATGTGCAAGTGTCTTTTCATATAATGTCTTATTTTCCTCTGGATAGATAACCAGTAGTGGGAAGGCTGAATCAAATGGTAGATCTACTTTTAGTTCTTTAGGGAATATCCATACTGTTTTCCATAGTGGTTGTGCTAGATTACATTACCTTCGAGGAGGATAAAATTGTTTTCTTTTCACCACATCCACACCTACATCTGCTATTCTTTGAATTTATTTTTTATTTTTTATTTTTTTAATGTCTTTTTTTTATTATTATTATACTTTGAGTTCTAGGGTACATGTGCATAACGTGCAGGTTTGTTACTTATGTATACTTGTGCCATGTTGGTGTGCTGCACCCATCAACTCGTCAGCACCCATCAACTCGTCATTTACATCAGGTATAACTCCCAGTGCAATCCCTCCCCCCTCCCCCCTCCCCATGATAGGCCCCGGTGTGTGATGTTCCCCTTCCTGAGTCCAAATGATCTCATTGTTCAGTCCCCACCTATGAGTGAGAACATGCGGTGTTTGGTCATTCTTTCAGGAGTAAAGTGGTGTCTCTTTGTGGTTTTAATTTGCATTTCCCTGATAGTAATGTGGAACATTGTTTCATAGGTTTGTTTGGCCATTTGTATATCTTGTTTTGTCTATTCATGTCCTTTGCTTACTTTTTGATGGGATTATTAGTTTTTATCCTGCTGATTTGTTTGAGTTCCTAGTAAATTATGAATATTAGACTTTTGTTGTATGTATAGTTTGTAAATATTTTCTCCCATACTGTGGGTTGTCTTTTTATTGTGTTGATTTTTTACTTTGCTGTGCAGAAGCTTTTTAGTTTAATTAAGTCCCACCTATTTGTTGTTATTTTTGTTGCATTTGCTTTTGGGTATTTGGTCACCAACTCTCTGCCTAAGCCAATATCTAGAAGAGTTTTTTTCTAGTGTTGTCTTCTGTAATTTTTATGGCTTCAGGTATTATATTTAACTATTTGATTCATCTAAGTTGATTTTTGTATACTTTGAGAGATGAGTATTCAGTTTTATTCTTCTATATATCAATTGCAATTTTTTCCAGCACTATTTGTTGAACAGGGTGTCCCTTCCCCACTTTATGTTTTTGTTTGCTTTGTTGAAGATCAGTTGACTCTAAGTACTTGGCTTTATTCTGGGTTCTCTATTCTTTACCATTGGTCTATATGCCTGTTTTCATACCAGCACCATGGTAAGTATGGCCTTGTAATATAGTTTGAAGTCACGTAATGTGATGCCTCCAGATTTTTTTTTTTTTATTTTGCTTAGACTTGCTTTTCCTACGCAAGCTCTTTTTTGGTTCCATATGAGTTTTAGGATTATTTTTTCTAGTTCTGTGAAGAATGATGATGAGAATTGTATTGAATCTATAGATTGCTTTTGGCAATATGGTTATTTTCACAATATTGACTCTACCTATCCTTAAGCATGGGATGTGTTTCCATTTGTTTCTGTCATCTATGATTTATTTTTCAGCAGTGTTTTCTAGTTTTCATTGTAGATATCTTTCACCTCCTTGGTTAGGAATATTCCTAAGTATTGTTTGTTTGTTTGCCTGCTTGCAACTGTTGTAAAAGGGATTGAGTTCTTGATTTGGTTCTCGGGTTGGTAATTGTTGGTTTATAGGAGTGCTAATGATTTGTGGTATATTTCATTTTGTATTCTGAAATTTTATATAATTTATTTATCAAATCTAGGAGGTTTTCAGATGAGTATTTAGGATTTTCTAGGTATACAATCACATCATTAGTGGACAGCAACAGTTTGATTTCCTCTTTATTGATTTAGATGCCCTTTATTTCTTTCTCTTATCTGATTGCTCTGGCTAGGACTTCCAGTACTGTGTTGAATAAAAGTGGTAAAAGTGGGCATCCTTGTGTTGTTCTAATTCTCAGGGAGAATGGTTTCAACTTTTCCCCATTTAGTGTAATGTTGGCTCTGGGTTCGTCATAGATGGCTTTTATTACCTTGAAGTACGTCTCTTCTATGCCAAGTTTTCTGAGGGCTTTAAAGATAAAGTGATGCTGGATTTTGTCAAATGCATTTTTCTACATCTATTGAGATGATCATGTGACTTTTTGTTTTTAATTCTGTCTATATGATGTATGACATTTATTCCCTTGCATATTTTAAGCTATCCCTGCATTGCTTATATGAAATATACTTGATCATGGTATATTATATTTTGATATGCTGCTGGATTCAGTTAACTAGTATTTTCTCGAGGATTTTGGCATCTATGTCCATCATGAATATTGGTCTGTAGTTTTCTTTTTTTATGTCCTTCCTTGGTTTTGGTATTAGGGTTATACTCTCTTCATAGAATGATTTAGGGAGGATTCCATCTTTCTCTAACTTTTGGAATAGTTTTAGTAAGAATGGTACCAATTCTTCTTTGAGTGTCTGTTAGAATTCAGCTGTGAATCCATGTGGTCTCGGATGTCTTCTGTTGTTGTTGGCAATTTTTAAAATGACTATTTAAATCTTGCTACTTGTATTGCTCTGTTCAGAGTTTCTATTTCTTCCTGATTTAATCTAGGAGGACTGTATATTTCTAGGAATTTAACTATCTCCTCTAGAGTTTTTAGTTTGTGTGTATAAAGCTGTTCATAGTAGCTTTGAATGATCTTTTGTATTTCTGTGATATTGGTTGTAGTATCTCTCCTGTTTTGTTTCAAATTGAGTTTATTTGGATCTTCTTTCTTCTTTTCTTGGTTAATCTAGCTAATGGTCTATCAGCTTTATCTTTTCAAAACACCAGCTTTTTATTGTGTTTATATTTTGTATTTTGTTTGTTTGTTTGTTTCAATTTTGTTTAGTTCTGTTCTGATCTTGGTTATTTCTTTTCTTCTTCCAGGTTTGAATTTGGTTTATCCTTGTTACTTTGGTTCCTTGAAGTGTGACCTTAGATGATCTATTTATGTTCTTCCAGACTTTTTGATGTAGTCATTTCATACTATGACATGTCCTCTTAGCACTGTTTTGCTGTATCACAGAGGTTTTGACAAGTTATATTACTATTATCATTCAGTTCAAATAATTTTTAATTTCCATCTTGATTTCAATGTTGGCACAAAGATCACTCAAGGGAGATTAATTTCTAAGTATTATATAGTTTTGAAGGTTCCTTTTGTAGTTAATTTCCTGTTTAATTCCACTGTGTTCTGAGAGGATACTTCATATAATTTCAGTTTTCTTAAATGTATTGAGGTGTGTTTTGTGACCTATCATATGGTCTATCTTGGAGAATTTTCCCTGTGCTCATGAAAAAAATGTATATTCTGCAGTTGTTGGGTAGAATGTTCTGTAAATATCTGTTAAATCCATTTGTTCTAGAGTATAGTTTAAGTCCATCATTTCTTTATTGACCTTCTGTCTTGATGACCTGACTAGTGCTGTCAGTGGAATATTGAAGCCCCCACTATTATTGTGTTGCCATCTATCTCATTTCTTATGTCTAGTTGTAATTGTTATATACATTTGGGATCTTCAGTGTTAGCTGTGTATATATTTAGAATTATTATACTTTCCTGTAAGACTAATAATTTTGTCATTATATACTGTCCCTCTTCATCATTTTATTTTTACTGTGTTGCTTTAAAGTCTGTTTTTCCATGAAATAAGAATAGCTATTCCTGCTTGCTTTTGATTTCCATTTGTGTGAAATATCTTTTTCTATGCCTTTACCTTAAGTTTCTGTGAGTCCTTATATGTTAGGTAAATCTCTTGAACACAGAATTTACTTGGTTAGTGGAAGTTTATTCATTCTGCCATTCTGTGTCTAATTTAAGTGGAGCATTTGGGCTATTTACATTCAACTTTCATAGTGAGATGTGAGGTACTATTCTATTCATCATGCAAATTGTTGCCTAAATACTTTGTCATTTTTCATTGTATTTTTTGTAGGTCCTGTGAGATATATGCTTTATGAAGGTTCTGTTTTGGTGTATTTTGAGGTTTTATTTCAAGATTTAGAACTCCTTTTAGCATTTATGTAGTGCTGGCTTGGTAATGGTGAATGTGTTCAGCATTTACCTGAAAAAGACTTTATCTCTCCTTTTATGAAGTCTAGTTTTGCTGGATATAAAATTCTTGGCTGATAATTATTTTGTTTCAGGAGAGGCTAAAGATAGGATCTAAATCCCTTCTCACTTGTAAGCTTCCTGCTGAGAAATCTGCTGATAACCTGATAGATTTTCCTTTATAGGTTACCTGATCATTTTGTCTCATGACTCAGGATTCTTTTCTTGGTCTTGACTTTAGATAACCTGGTGACTATATGCATACATGATGATCTTTTTACAATTAATTTCCTAGGTGTTCTTTGAGATTCTTGTATTTGGAAGTCTAGATTTCTAGTAAGGTCAGGGAAGTTTTCTTCAGTTAGTCTCTGAAATCAGTTTTCCAAACTTCTGGATTCCTCTTCTTCCTTAAGAATACAAATTATTCTCAGGTTTAGCCGTTTAACATAATCCTGAATTTCTTGAAAGCTTTGTTCATTCTTTAATTCTTTTTTCTTTGTATTTGTCTGATTGGGTTAATTTGAAAGCCTTGTCTTCGAGCTCTGAAGTTCTTTCTTTTAATACTTGTCTTAGAGTATTGTTGAAACTTTCCAGTGCATTTTGTATTTTTCTAAGTGTGTCTTTCATTTCCAGAAGTTGTAATTGTTTTTTCTTTATAATATCAATTTCTCTGGAAGATTTTTCTTCCATATCCGGTATTATTCTTTTTAATTTCTTTACTTTTTTTTTTTTCCACCTTTCTCTGGTATCTCCTTCAGTAGCCTAATAATCAATCTTCTGATTTTTTTATCTGGCAATTTAGAGATTTCTTGTTGGTTTGGATCCATTGCTGGGGAGCTAGTATGATCTTTTGGGGCTGTGATAGAACCTCGTTTTGTCATATGGCCAGAATTAGTTTTCTAGTTCCTTCTCATTTGAGTAGATTATTTCAGTGCAAAAGGACTGGAACTCAAGGCCCGCTGTTCAATTTCTTTTGTCCCATGGGGTGATTCCTAGATGTTGTGCTCTTCCCCTTCCCCTAGGAGTGGGGCTTTCTGAGAGCTGGACTGCCGTGATTGTTATTGGGTCTAGTCACCAAGTGGGGCTACTCAGTTCTGGGCTGGTGCTAGAGAATGTCTGAAAAGAGTCCTGTGATGTAATCTGTCTTCAGGTCTTCCAGCCATGGATACCAGCACCTACTCTGGTGGAGGTGGCAGGAGATTGAAGTAGACTCTGTGATAGTCCTTGCTAGTAGATATGTTTAGTGTGCTGGCTTTCTCAAATGCTGGTTATGCTACCAGTGAAGTTGTCATGTGGACACACTCAGAACCTCTGGTTAGACAGAATGTTGCAGACAGTGGAATTAGCCATTGTTTTCTCCTTCCTGGGAGCAGGGTTATTCTGTCATGAGTTGTCGTAATGGCCTGAGTCATTTGGCCTCCAACCAGGATGTGGCACTTCCAAAAGAACACCAGCTGCAGTGGTTGTAGGGGAATATAAGCTTGCCTTAAGTTGTCCAGGGGAAGTATTCTGGTTTCTCAGGTGATGGGTGGGGCCGTAAAGCTCTCAATAATTTATGGCTTTTGTGTTTGAGTACCAGGGTGGGTAGAGAAATACCATCAGATGAGGGCAGATTAGGGCTGATCAGGGCTCAGACTCTCCTTGGGCGGGGCTTGCTGTGGCCACTGCTGGGGGTGGGGGTTAGGAAAACAAATTAAGACATAAATAGAATATATGTATTTTAGATGTTTTTAGGTATTATGGACAAAAGTAAATATAGAGATTCAGGTTGGTCCAGAGAGTTTTCTTATCTTCTATAGTGATAGGGAGTTAGAATTTGGAGGCCAGAAATGACTTAGGAGTTACATAAATATATTTTGGAATTGATATAAACATGGACTAAAGCCATAATGACATTCATCATCCTGATTAAAAATTAAATGTTGGCCATCAGATTGCTAGTGTTGTTAGAGATAAAGGGATTAAGGTCTAGACAGAAGAATATAGATTTAGTAATCTAGTATGAGTCTAAGCTTTCCATATATTCAGACCTTAAAGACTCTTGGAATCATTTTTTTTGTGCATAACCTCACAATGACAGAGAGCTTTGCAGATCAGTGGTTTAAATTTAAGTTTGATGAAGATACACACACACATACACACACCTTTCCTTCTTATGTTTACACATAATTATATATATATATAATTCATATACATATTATATGTATATGAATACTACATTTGTCTGTATTTCCTGCTTGGCTATTATCCTTGGGTCTCTTTAACTGAATTTGCATTTTTCCAGTATCAACATTTGGAAATGTTCAGTTCTGAGATGTTTGGTAATTTTTTCTGTCTTTAATTGTATTAGCAGGTGTTTATATATTGATATGCTTGGTAAATTTATTTCGACAATGCGTCAATGTTTAACATTTTTGAAGATATATTAGGCACCACTAATCATTCATATTTTAAAAAAAGCTAATCTCGTGTGATGTTATCAATATAAATATGTTTATTCAGGTGAAAACTAGATTAGCATGTAAGTTCTTTTAATTAATAAATTAGCAAACACAAAGTAAATTTACATCTTACACCTCTGAAAAATTTCTTCTGGCATCAGATGTAAGATATGTTTGGATTTTAGTAATATTGAAATATAAAAACAATGCCCCTTTCATATGCCCTGTCTATAAGATTATCGTCATTGGGTAAGTTCACACTTATGCCTAGTTGTGCTAGCAGCACATGTGACTTAAAAAGCAGATGCCACTGATGACTTCATCTCATCAACTTCTTTTCAGTGATTAATTACAGCATCTGTGAATGTGTATTTGGAATGGGTCTGACCCATGTTAGACTTCCTCTGTTTTCAAGAAATTAGTCAATTCTCATTTCATTTCTAAAGATAGATACACTGATAAGCCCAAGTCAAATTAATTGTCAAGGTAATCACTTATTTTTATCTACTCAGATAATCTCTTTTTATGTCCTGTGATTCACCTATCTGATGGAACCCCTTCCATGTAGGAGGTAAACTTCTGACATTCAATTATTATTTTCTAATGTTAATATTGCTATGTATTCCTTATTAGAAACAGATCTATTTCAAATAAAAGTAAAGAGAGTTATCTCTTAGCACCAAATATAATATATAGATTATTAGCATTTTATGAACTTTATGCATAATTATATTACCTGTATGAGAACAAGTAATGTAAATCAACATCTAAATGAATATTTAACCAATGTGGCTTAAAGCAGCAGTCCTCAACCTTTTTGGCACCAGAGATCAGTTTCATGGTAGACAATTTTTCCATGGACTGGGGGTGGGGAGATTGTTTGGGGATGATTCAAGCACATTACTTTTATTATGCACTTTATTTCTATTATTATAAATTGTAATATATAATAAAATAATTATACAACTCGCCATAATGTAGAAACAGTGGGAGCCCTGAGCCTATTTTCCTGCAACTAGACAGTCCCATCTGGGGGTGATGAGAGACAGTGATAGATCATCAGACATTAGATTCTCATCAGGAGTGTGCAACTTATTTCCTTCACATGTGCATTTCACAATAGAGTTCATGCTCCTATGAGAATATAATGCCACCAGTGGTCTGACAGGAGGTGGAACTCAGGTGGAAATGTCAGCAATGGTAAGAGGCTATAAATACAGACGAAGCATTGTTCTCTTGCCTGTTGCAAACCTCCTGATATGCAGGCAGGTTCCTGACAGGCCACGGACTGATATCAGGGGCTTGGGGACCCATACCTTAATGCACATCTAAACAGTGTAATTCCTATGTGCAAAACTATTGAAAACATGTAGTTGTGACTTCCCCCAAGACAGAGTGAGCTTTAGTCTTATTTTACCTGTAATTCAATCTAATTAAATTATACAGGTAAAAACTTGGGGCATTTGGGGAAAATATTATAGATATGTAAATTATATCTCTATTTTGGTATCACAAGAATATTTACATATTTTTGATAAAGACATCTATGAACTGTGAAGAAAAAAACATAGAAACATATAAAGAAATCCCTCAAGCCAATACAATTTAGAAATACATTAGAAATATTATAACAAAATTAGTAATAAGCAATTACTTATTATTTAAATGTCATCTAAAATAGAAATACAATTGATTCTAATCATTTCTTTTTTTTGTTATAGAAACAGGATTTTGCTCTGTTACCTCGACCAGAGTGCGGTGGCATGATTATCATTCACTGCTTAATTCTAATCTTAAATCAACAATTACTGAAGTATTCTGTTCTAAGTATTCAAAATATAGGATGTGGAACAATTTTTCTTAGTGGAAAGTTAATTTCTTGTCAAATTATTACTGTATATGGTAATAACTATCTGTTTTATAATTCCCTTTAACTATCTCTGATTTTGTTACCCTTACAGGTGACTAGCACAGTGTGAATTTGACTCATGAAAATTAAAACCTGAGTAAATTTTGTTATATAGTCACAAAATATGAAGACTTTTTGCCTCCTGTAATGGTGGAGTGGCTTGTTGAAACTAACTCCACTAAAAATCAAATCAAAATTATAAAAATAGATGAAAACATAAGAAAACAACTATATATATACACACACACATATACATATATACACAACTATATATACACAACTATATATAGATACATATATACACACAACTATATATATACATACATATATACACACACACACACACACATATATATTTCCATAGGTTTTTGGAGAAGAAGTGGTATTTGATTACATGAGTAAGTTCTTCAGTGGTGATTTGTGAGATTCTGGTGCACTCATCTCCTGAGCAATATACACTGAACCCAATTTGTAATCTTTTCTTCCTCTCCCCCTTCCCACCCTTTCCCCCTGAGTTCCCAAAGTCCACTGTGTCATTCTTATGCCCTTGCATCCTCAAAGCTTGGCTCTCACTTATGAGTGACAACATATGATGTTTGGTTTTCCATTCCTGAGTTACTTCACTTAAAAGTGTGTGTGTGTGTGTGTGTGTATCTGTGTGTGTGTGTGTATATACATTACATCATATATATATATGATGTAATACTAAGATATATATCTCACTCATTTCTTTATCCACTTGTTTATTGATGGGCATTTGGGTTGGTTCCACATTTTAGCAATTGTGAATTGTGCTGCTATAAACATGCATGAACGAGTAACTTTTTTGTATAATGACTTCTTTTCTGCTGCGGAGATACCCAGTAGTGGGATAGCTGGATCAAATGGTTGTTCTACTTTTAGTTCTTTGAGGAATCGCCACATTGTTTTCTATAGTGGTTATGCTAGTTTACATTCCCACCAGCGTGTAGAAGTGTTCCCTTTTCACCGCATCCATGCAAACATCTATTATTATTATTATTATTTTATTATGGCCATTCTTGCAAGAGTAAGGTGGTATCACAAAACATAAGAAAACAACTATCGAAAATTTCTGAAATTCTAATGGCAAAAAGTATCATTTAAATGACCAGTGCAAAATAAAAAGGAAAAAAACCATAGAGAATGAAAAAAATAGAAAATATGATTCATAGATAAAGGTAAAAATAGAAAAGAGAAACGGATTCTGACATGACACAGATGTTGGAATTAGACTTTAAAGTACCTATTAACGATGAATTAAAACTTAAAGAAAAATAAAGGCAGGAATGAAAAGAGGAAGAAATTCAGTAGAGAAATTAGGGCTATGAAAAAGAACCATGTGATAATTCTTTGTTCAAAAAAGTAAATAATAAACTGTTTTTAAAAATACCGAATAACTGTAACAGCAGATTTAAGAGTAAAAAAGTCTTAATTAATTTGAGAATAAATAAATATAAATATCCAATACTCAGACCAGAGAAAAAAATTGAAGAAAATAAACAAAGTATCTGTAAACTGTGTAACCATCTGAAGTTGTTAAACATATTGAGAGACTCAGGGAAGACCAGAGAGAAATATAGTGAAAAAAAAAGGAAAGAAATAATGACATTTTCCCAAATGTTGTGAAAACTATAATTTCATTGTTTCAAAGGCTCAATGATTAAAAGGAAGATAAATAGAAAGAAAACCACACATGCACAACATAATCAAACTCTTGAAAATCAAAGATAAAGAACAAACATTTACAGGATCCAGAGAAAAACAATGTACTGCGTACAGGGAACGGAACAAATAACTGACCATACAAAGCCTCAACACATTTCAATGTTTAATTTATCAGGAATATGTTCTCTTACCAAATTGTAACTATGCCAGCAAATAGAAAAAGGAAGATTATTCAAAATTCTTATACTTCCGAAAATTAAGAAATTCTCATCTAAATAACACCAATGAAAAAGTAACTGAAAATTCAGTAAAATATTTTTAATAGTATAATGAAAAAACTATATATATACATACATGGCACATGAATGATGATGCAGACTCTATATTTAGAGATAGATCTCAAGAATTATATGCATTTGATAAGAAAAAAGACTGAAATAAAATATATATCTTAACTATCTAAAAAGAAGCTAAAATAAAAGGATGTAATAAAGAAAATAAATATACAAGCAAAATTAGTCTGAAATAAAATATATGATAAAGAGTGGCTACAAAGCCAAGAACTAAATTTTAGAAAAAGACTAATACAATTTTTTTTAAAAAATTATTGTTATACTTTAAGTTCTAGGGTACATGTGCATAACGTGCAGGTTTGTTACATATGTATACTTGTGCCATGTTGC
>NW_012100655.1:749830-794069 GCF_000951045.1 Mandrillus leucophaeus | reverse complement strand
TACTTAGGGAAACTTCATAATACTGATCCATAATATCAACACATTATTTTTTGAATGAGACATGCCTGCTACTTTCCATTATGCCTTTTACTTTATTATCTTTCTTTTCTTTTTTAAAAAAATCTATCAGGTAGATACTTAAGTACCCACATGATAAAATAATCTGTACAACCAATGCCAAGTCACAAGTTTACCTATATAACAAACCTGCACATATACCCCTGAACCTGAAATAAAAGTTAAAATATTTTTTAAAAGAAAAGAAAATTTAAAGCCTTTGATGATGGCAAGTTGTATCTGATTGAAATGGGACACATCAAATACCTCTTTTTGTTACATGAGCATTCTTAGCATCGGTTAAGTATAAAATTATGGTAGTTCATATTCTCAGAGGCTGAAAATTAGAAGCAAATATTTTTGCAACAAAATATTCCTTTATAATCAGCAATCAGGCAACAATATTATTAAAAATATCACAACAAAACCAAAAACATGGTTAGGTAGGGGGTTAAGACACATTACATTTTAAAAATTGAAAATACCTTTCTTCTATCCCTAAGTCATCCTCGATGATTACTAAATCCTGTGGAATATTTCCTTTAATTTGAATTCAGCAGATGACCAATGAAGTTTATGTTTATGTTATACTTTTATAGTTTATTGATGTTTAATTTCAGTCTTTTTGTCTTATATCAAAATGAACCATACATGTAACATATCCTATAATGTCAGCTAGAATTAATAATCTGTAACATTACCCTTGCATACATCAGACAAGTTTGCTGCAGTTTATGTCCTTTGTGATTATACTTCTATATCTACATTAACATAATGCATGTGAAGTCCACAAAATAATGTATTAATTTACTGAACTCTGTTACCATTAACAGAAAGTGTCAGGATAATAAAGTGGTAGATTCTGCATTTTGGTAGGAACCTTGAAAGCAAGGCTGTTGATTTCATAGTATAACTCATCTTTTCTATCTTTTTGAGAACGTATACTTTACTGATTAACTTGATTTCTCTGTGTAGAGTATTGAATTATCTGGCCTTGCTCCTTATGCTCAAGACACATGTTGGTATTTGGAGCAAAGACCCAAGGCAGGTTAAGTAGCTCAGAAGCTATACAGTTGCAAATGGCTGTCTACGCATGTGAGTTGTTGACCTAGAGAGGAGTTAATAAAAAAAAAGAAAATGTATTTAAATTCTCTGATGATTGTGATATCTCTACAACATAATAATTCAATTCAAAAAATATATCTATTTTATAAGGACAAAAAAGGATCTGTTTTCTTCTTTTATACTGAGAAGTCAGGTAGCATACCTCTCAAAGAATTTGCAACTGACATAGGAATAACAGTAAAATATAATGGAGGTGTTTATCATTATAATGACTGTTTATTAAGTGCATACTTTATCTCTTTTAATCCCATAAAGTAAGGGCTTAATGTTTTGGTTTTAAAGACAAGAACACAGTGGTTCATATAGGGTTAAAATTTGCTAATGTACACAAAGTTTATTATGACAGAGCGGGGATCCAATCTCTGACTTGTGTGACTTAAATAATGCTATGCTATTTTGAAAATAGTATTTACTTAGTCTGCAAGTAGAATTGATAAAAATTATTGTTATTATGTTTTTCCATTTAGCACGTAGTTTGAAAGTTTTAACAAATTGAGTTTGGATAACATCATTCCTCCTCAAAGAATATATGGGTAGGATTAATAAATGAAGAACCTAGTAAGAAATGATAGATAGCAAAAAATAGAGGGTCACAAAGTTTGATTACTTTGTAAATAATTCAAAACAATTGTTTTAATTATATATCAAGTAGGACTCAACTAGATATCTGATTTTAAGAAAATTAAGTGTCCTAAAAGAAACTAAAAACACATTTCATATATTAAAAAACTACTTAAACAATTTAAAACATCTATTAGTAAGGGTAAAGACTTCTGCTGATGAACAAATGGCTTACCTAGAACCAGATTTAACTTTCCACAATAAAAATTTAAAAGTACATATCTATATAACTCTTCAGACACTGGACAATAGGCAATGCAGGACTATGATCTCTCAGAGAAGGAAGAGATATGTGGTAAGCCCTGGAATCATCTTGGCTTTCCTCCGAAGGCATTTTCTAGGACACAATACAAGGAGAGGAATTGCAAGCTGAACAAGGGAGCTCACTGAGTTGAGGAATTGGCAACAGCAGTTAGAGGAGCTGAGGTGCTTAGAAATTTCAGCATAATGTTCTGGGCACTTGGGAGCTATACAACAATGGACTCCAGAAATTTGCATAAGGTCCTCTTTGAGGGTTTTCTGAAGACTAGATTGCACATGAGAAATTTGAACCTCCCAAGGATAGACAAAGAACAACCAGAGAATTATAAACTGAAGATTTCCAGAGCATAATACAAGGTGGGGAGATGTTCAATCTCAGACCATACAAAATGAAATATCCTGAATGATCACTCAGAGCATTAGGAGACAGCCCAGATGAACCATGAATTAGTAGTGGAAGTGAACTATCTCTGGAGTAAAGACTTTTCTAGATCCACCCTAGCAAATATTGAAAAGAGAGCTAAAAAGTATCAACATACTCAGCACATAATTCAATTGTCTGCCAAAACAAAGCACTATACTCATTAAAATAAAACATGAATCTTCCAATCAAAACTTCCTGTGCAGGTCAAGAGCAAGATAATGTGACTTACAATCAGAAAAATATTCCGTTCCGAAATAGATCCATAAATGGCAAAGATGGTGAAACTAGCAGAAAGAAGATGATTTAAAAAAATATTAGAACTATAAACAAGTATTTAAAAATCCCAGATTTTCCCCCATGCTGCCTCTTCACATAAACTATATTTTCTTACCTCTCTCAATTAGTTTAAGCCAATTATTGAAAATTATATAAATACAATAAAATTGTATATAATTAGTGATTACTTATTATTTTACCTAATATCACCTCAATGAGATTCATTATTTTTATTGCATGTTGCACTAAGTTTTTCTCCATTGATGCATAGTACTACATTATACAAATAATCTGCATTATATCTATTAATGTATTAGTAACGGCCAAATGGCCAAGAGAACTGTCTTCATCTTTTCACCTATGATAAATAATGTCTTATGAAAATTCTAACGCATGTCTTTTAGTACACAATTTGCATATTCCTTTTGGGTAGTAGTAGAATGGCTAGAAGTGGGATGGCTGGAAAATTGGGTATACATATATTCACATTCGGTAGACACTTCGAAGTTGTTTTTCAAAAGTATTTTAACAATTAAAAATAACTGCAACATTTGGGAGTTTCAGTTCTTACATATTCCACCATTACTCAGTATTCTGTCAGTATATACTTTTTCTCTTTTGTAGCCGTACTTGTAAGATCATCTCATGATTCTTTTTATTTTTATTTTTCTTCTGACTAAAAAAGATTGAACACCTTTTGATATTCTTGTAAGACATTTGGATATCCTCTTCTGTTAATTACCTGTTCAAATATTTTATTCATTTTTTTTTTGTGGGGGAAAGGAAGACTTTATCTTTTTTATTGACTCATTGGAAAACTATATATTCTACATATAACTTCTTTTCACACATATGGATTGCAATATCTTCTCACATTTTGTGTAGGTTTGCTCTATTTAAAAATAATACACTTTTTAATCTTTAATGCTGATCAATTTATGTCTTTGCATGGTTATTTTTTAAATTGGTTTAAGAAATCCTTACTTATCCTGGTTTCATGAATATATTTTTCTTTGTTATGTTTACTGGCATTATAATTTTACCTTCACATTTAGTTTTATGTTATGCCTGAGATTCATCGGTATATATGATGTATGGTATAAGTCAAGGTTTAATTTATTTTCCAAATTTGAAACCCCACTAGAGCCAAAACATTTTCCTGAAAGGAACATTGTCACCTCACTGCATTTCAATAGCACTTTTGTTATAATCTACTGAATGAATATGTATAGGCCTCTTTCTGGAATCTACAGTCTGTTTCATTCGTGTTTGTGCACTTATGCCCCACTGCCCTAATTATTGAAGCTTTGTAATAACTCCTTCAAATTTTCCTCTTAAAACTTGTCTCTTTTCTTTGCCTTTGGCATATCCATATGAACTTTATAATCACCTCTTTAAATGAATATTATAGTCAGTTTCAATAACAAAATCTGCTGGCATTTTATTTGGGATTGCATTGAATATAAAGAGTGGATTGTGGAGAATCAACAGTTTAACTTTTGGTTAATCTGTATGATATATGCCTGATTTAAAGAGGTTATTGAAATTTCTGTCGGTGATCTTAGTTTAGGGTATATGTCATTCACAGCGTTTACCACATGTAAGAGTTATTTGATTTTTTTTCCTATTATAATTATTATTTTTTAAACTGAGTTTTCCAGTTTTGTGATCATTTTTTTTGAAGTATAACTGAGACTGGAGAGGTCCATTTCAGAAAACGGACCATGATTTGAAACTTAAAGCCTAATTACAATGTTATTATAAGAGTAACCAATAAGTACATGGATTTTGCCAAAAGTCTCAAATAAATCGAAAAACTATTATATCAGCGCTAAGTACATTTAATGGGAGAGTAGGAGACAGCATTATGTGATTATCTAACCTCAGGAATTGTGCTTATTCAACATACAGCTTCTGGAATTATGGCAATCATATCAAACACATTAGAGACTTCGTCAAGTGTTTCTTTTAGTAAAGGTGTGTATTGGAGAGTGTTTTCTCGTTACTTTAACATTATTTGCCTGTATCAATGAAGTTTATAAACTAAATAGTTGAATTTTTGAAAGTGTTATTTGACAGATATTCGCTGTTTAGATGGACATTTCCATTATAGGTGAGTTACAGATTTCTTTATATTTCTTAACATTGATTTGTTTTCCTTTACTACGACATTGAAAACATGTATATGTATGAAAACTATTTTCATCATTTTTATGATTCCCAAAAATAAAATATCAAAATAGAACTGAAATGCTGCTAACTGCTCTGGTAGACAACGTAAGTTTTCATTTCCCTGGAATGTTCCCACTTCATACTACCTGACAATAGCCTCTTGTAATTAGCACTCTCATCTGAGTTTCTTCTTCAATTTCTGATTTTATTTTAAGGATAACATACTTTCCCAAGACACAAGAATTCTTATTAGTTTGATTTTTTTTTCTTTCAGTTTTATGAGAAAAATCGCGTGTCCTCCAGAATCAGAGGGAAATTACACTTTTTATCCATTATCTCTTTCTCTCTCTTCTTGTTTTCCTGTATTTTCTATATTTCCTTTCTTCTTGTTTTCTTATATTTTACAGTCCCTAAGGAAAGTCTTTCAACCCAAGGAAAAACCCTAATTGTATCTGCAAGTCCTCTGTTTATTGAAACAGTTATAGAAAATAAACACAGATGTCAGAGTCAGGAAGAATTTACACCTGAACCTGTTTTATTTACTGCACCTCATATGATGGTATGGAGCCCTGCTTTCTGTTGTGAACTGTGTTTCTTCCAGCCTAGATGCCTAGCAGTATTAGTAGAAGAATAATGTTTGTGGATTTCATGACTATTTGCCTGTCAAGACCATGTTAGGAGAAATAATACATTTTTTTTTTTTTCTAATTGCAATTGTTCCTGGGAGAAGCACCAGGTAGTTCTTTGAGTACAATTCCAAATACTTTATGACAACTTAGCATGTCTTCATTTAGCCATCTAATATAGCAAGTAAACTAAGTCCTTTTTTTTTTTTTTTAATCAAGCCTAAAGCTAAAATCCACTACATGTGAAGGGCTCCCTCTATGGCTTTTATAACATCTTTTATATAATGAATATTTTATTAAAACCTATTTTTAACTTCATAGAAACTTATATTAAAGATCTGTGGCTGTACAAATAAACTGTTGTATCTTGGAAATTATTATAATTGACAAATTGGATGACATGTCTTGAAGGCTCCTAAAAAGAGAGGCATTAAATAAATATGGTTCATTTATCCATTCTTACTTTTTAATTGACCTTGTTTGAATATTTGCAAATTTGATCAACAAGGATGAATGGTATATGCTAGTCTAAACCTTCTCCTTCTCTGTCTTGGGTCTAAAAGCCAGCTTGTTGAAATGGCTTGTAAAAAAATTTGATTTTCTGCACCAATTCTTTATGTAATAAAAGTAAATTATTTATAATTTCTATTCTTCTAAATGATATAATGCCTTTGGAGAAAGCAGTTTTCATTCCATGTTGTTGCTAGTAGCAACAGACATTTAATTCTGTAAACTTACTAGCTTGTGGAAAATAATCAACTCTCTTTGGAGAAATAAAAGAGGTCTGTTTGATTTTTCTACTAAAATGATATGTTCTGTGTTTCTACATCTTAGTCAATTACATGTGGCACTGAGCAAATTATTTAGCACCTGAATCTCAATTTCTCCATTTATAAAATGAAAGTAAAATTAGTACCAATTCCATCAGCTTGTTTTGAGAATAAATTAGAAAATATTTGTAAAGTGTTTTACCACATGTCCAGCATCTATTACATACTAAATACATTTAGCTATTAGTACAGCTAATATAGATTTCTATTCATTTAAAGTATCCAATCATTTAAACTTGTCATTCTTTAATGAGCCTGCATTGTTTACAAGAACAATTGTATTCAACTGATAGCTGAATTGATTTCTTGGAGTAGTTGTGACACTAAATTTTGAGATATATATATTTTGAGATATATATGTGTGTGTACATATATATCCACATATATATGTGTGTGTACATATATATCCACATATATATGTGTGTGTATATATCCACACACACATACATACTTGGAATTTGCATTATGGCCCAATAAATTTTTTTGAATTAATAAATATAATCTGTTAACATTTATTTAGAAAGTAGTAGAAAAGTTCATCTCCATATCTGCTAAGAATTTACGAAATCCAAATTTTATTCCTCACTCCCCACCACTCTCACCTCTAAGTTATGCAGAACGGCTATTATTAAAAAGCCAAAAATTAACAGATGTTGGCAAGGCTGTGAAGAGGAAACACTTATATACTGTGGGTAGGAATGTAAGTTAGTTTCAGCCACTGTGGAAATCAGTTTGGAGTTTTTTTTTTTTTTTTTTTTTAAGATGGAGTGTCACTCTTGTTGCCGAGGCTAGAGTGCAATGGCATGGTCTTGGCTCACTGCAACCTCTGCCTCCCGGGTTCAAGAAATTCTCCTGCCTCAGCCTCCCATGTAGCTGTGATTACAGGCACGCACCACCACTCCTGGCTATTTTTTGTATATTTAGTAGAGGGGGGGTTTCACCATGTTGTCCATGCTGGTCTCAAATTGACCTCAGGTGATGTGTCACCTCGGCCTCCCAAAGTGCTGAGATTACAGGTGTGAGTCACCACATCAGGCCTCAGTTTGGAGATTTTTCAAAGAACTTAAAACAGAGTTATCATTTGACCCAGGAATCTCATCACTGAGTATATACCCAAAATAAAACAAACCATTTGACCAAAAAGACACATGAACTCTTGTGTTCATCACAGTGCTATTCACATCAAAGACATGGAGTCAACTTAAGTGGTCTTCGGTAGTGGATTGGATAAAGAAAATGTGGTACACATACATCGTGAAATGCTATACAGTGATAAAAAATTTAAAAAATCATGTCCTTTGCAGCAACATGAATGCAGCTGGAGGCCATTATCTTAAGTGAATTAACACAGGAACAAAAAACTAAATAATGCATGTTCTCACTTATAAATGGGAGCTAAACATTGGGTACTCATGGACATAAATGGGAATAACAGACACTGGGTACTACTAAAAAGGGAAGGTGGGTGTCAAGGGTTGAAAACCCACCTATTGTGTGCTATGCTCAATACCTGGGTGATGCGATCCATACCCCAAACCTCAAGATCACACAATATACCCAATGTAACAAACTTGCACATATGCCAACTCTATCTAAAATAAAAGTTGAAATTATAAAAAAAAAATAAAGTATCTTCCGGTTTAAAATATCTATGACAAAGTTTCTAATGAGTGATACTCAGCTCTGGGAAATGGCATAGATCCCAGAGCCTGGTAAAACCTGAATATGCTAGAATAAGAGAAGCTTACACAGAATATATGTGTAATTAGGTGGGAATTTGGGATAGATATCTTAGTTGACATTTTTAATTTAGCTATTTAAAATTAAAATAAATCTTATGACTTATAAAATATCAGAATACAAGAAATAATTCCTCTATAGCTGATTAAATTTTTTATTTAACTATCTTCCGTACATAGGGCATATGTAAGGTTAAAAAATCTCTAGAAACTAGTTGACTTTGGTAATTCAATTAAGTCTTCAGTACCTCAATTTCTTCACCAGTAAAGTGGGAATAAAAATATATATCATTGAGTGAGGGTGAAATAAGGTGATATAGATTATGCCAGTTGGTAAACCTGTAAGCCCTCAGCAGATAGTTGTTAGTATTCCCTCTCTCTCTAGACTGCAAATTTTTTCTGTTTTTTGAGGGGGAGAATGTTTCATTCATCACTGTCATCGAGTTTCAACACCTGTCTCATAGTAGGCACTCAATAAATGTTACAAGCTAATAGGCTTGGCTGTCTGCATTGGTAGATTTTAGCTTTAGTCATGCAGCCTTCAAAATTTCCATGATTCTATTTTAGTCTGTATGGAATTGTGATTGAGACTGTCAGCCAAGACTAATGAGAATAAGGTGAAGAAATTTTATTAACTTTTAAACAAGCTCCCAGCCTTTCTAGGGAGCCACTGGTGATGAGTCATCATGCTATTTCTGTATGGCTATCAAGGCTGAGTTCAGAATAGAATCTTTGGTTGTGACAAGATGCTTTTATATAACATTTTATATAATACTAAAATGATATTTCAATTCAGATTTTATTTCAGAAAAAAACACATCCTAAAAAAGAGCAAAAGAAGCTTAGAGAAAATGTTAATCCTGGAAAATAACTACATATCTTCATAAAGTAATAAATGCAATATTTAATAATATGCTGTCAAAGGAAGCTCAAAAATAGGATTTAGAAGTCTCAAATTCTTGTCCTTAGTATCTAACAACCTTTGTTATCTTGGGCATATTTTTATCCTGTTAGAAGCTTGATTTCTTTAGAGGAAGACTTTTGAACCAGACATTTTTCAGTATCTCTCACAAAACTGAGGATATGGACACTGAAATAAATTCTCATTGCATTATTTTATTCTCATTGATATTCATGACAACCTGTTTTTCCAGAGTAATTTTCAGGCATGTGACACATATATTCTAAGGTTATGCTTCGTAATACTTTATTTTTATTTACCATCAATGAAAAAATTTCAGATTATATATTGAGAGGCATTGTTTTTCAAAGCTTCCAGAATTTTCAAACATCAATGTAAATGGGCTTTTTTAGGGATATAACAGAGAACAATAATTTCTTCATTTTTTCTGTGGTTGGGTTGGTGGTATCATTTAGCAGTCATATAAACCTGACAGAATTTATGTTTGTGGATATTATATATATCTCCTTTTCCTTTTGTAAAACTCACAGGAATCTAGGGACTATAATTGTATCTGTATATTATTACATGCTGGACTCTAGAGTGACAGGCTCTGAAAACAAGTGTTTTATTTTAGGACTTAACCTAAAATCTACTTTTTAAAAATTACTGAAACTTTGATAGAACATAATATAAAATTATTAAGAAAACAAATTTCAAGTGTCTGATGCCACCCAGGTTTACTGAATGATGGCAATGAAACCTCAGAATTGATTTGAGATAAGTGCTGGGTGAAGCATCTCTGAATGCTAACCAGTTTAACTGGCTCACATGCAAGCTGTAGGATCAAAATAATTTCAGTACCCAATTCAGCTGGGGTACTGTGTTAATTATAAATTGAGCTTAAGATAATAATGATTAAATAATTAGTTCCTTTGTAAACTTCTCTTGTAACAAGCTGTCTTCTCTTCAAATACGGCTTCCTCACACACACACACACAAAAATGGTTTTATAATAAGCTTCGCACATAGTTTATGTTACCTGTATTTAAAAGCAAACTCACCAGGCTTAGTGGAATAAATAATTCAGAAGTAATGGAAATGGCATTATTGTTAAGGAAAAAACTATAAACCTGAAGCATTTCACTAAAGATAACCATAACTATATTCACTAGGTCTACAAAGCAAGAAAATAATTAAATAAGAAATCTTTTCCCTCCCATGTTTTTCTGAACTGTGCTGATAATATGCAACACACACCTATTGACATGTGCCTAATTCCTGGTTGACCATTCTTTCCTTTAACAGTGAAGAAAGGGTTTGTAAGTTTCTATTTTGTTGAGATAATTTTATATTTGCTCCAATTAATTCATGCTGTCATTTATTATTGCTCATTTTTTTATTGTGAAATATATCATCCACATAGGAAGTAAATACATAGTAAATAAGCATATTAGAGCATTAAATAATAAAGCAAGCAGGTATCTACCACCCTGTTCACAAATTAGTAACTTTCCAGTAACCTGGATGCTATTTCTTTCTGATTGCATCAGCCTACCACTCCCAGAAGTATTCATTATGTTGTCACTTTTTATACCTTTTTTTCACTGCTTTAGATTTACTATATCTGTATGTATCCCCTGACTATATTTACCTTTTCTATCTTTAAATATTATACAAATGGAATTGCACTGTGTATAATAATGTTTGTTTAATTATTTTTTTGCTCTATGTTTTATTTATTAGAGTTATCTATGCTGTGTCATGTCACTGTAGTTTATTTTTGTTGTTGATGAAATTGATGATGATGATATTATTCTACTATATTATTCACTCTATCTTCTTATTAAATATAACAATATCAGTATCAGCTTATTAGCGATGACCTCAGATATAAATCTATGTAGTCTGGCTCCAAATGCTGTACTCTTAAACATTATATACATTATTATACATAACAATACTGCAATATGTATTCTACATATAACCTAGTGCAAATATATAATAATATACCTAACATATAAATTTATGACTGAACTTGATGGGTTGTAGGCTATGTGAGAATGCAAATTCATTAGACCATTTAAAAAAATTTCCAAAATGGTGATAAAAGTTTATGTCACAACAGCATATGAATATTCCTATTGCTCTATTTTGTAGCCAAATTAGACATTTAAATTTGTTTTAATTTAACTATATCCAACTACTGCAGAGTTATGTTCTCTAGAAATATTCTTTCATAAGTAAAAACAAATGAAGAAATATTCCCCAAATTGTTTATAATTTCTTCTGACATAGTTTTATTCTCTTTAAGTATTCTCTGTTCAAAGAAAAGTTGGACTGGACAATTCAGTGGTCTTACACTGTGTATTCAGTGGTCTTACACTGTGATTTTACTTTGAATTTTTAGTAACAGGTAAACAGCTTTTCACTTGTTGACTGCCTAATTGATTTTTTTCTTTTGTAAAATGCCCATTAAAGGCTCCTACCTATTTTTAAATGGAGTCTCTCTCATTTTCTTATTGAATGTAATTTTCAATATTTTAGTAATTAGTTGTTTTTTCAGATGTATAAATTGCAAATATTTGTTCACAGTCAGTGTTTTCTACACTGCCTTTATGGTATAATGATTTGCAATGCTGTTGAATGCATTACTTTTTTTTTTTTTTAATTAGCAGCTGTTTGTTATCTGTTTTAAGAAACTATTGTCATGGAACCTTAAGTCACAAAATATTATTTTTTATTATCTTCTAAAATATTTATAATTTTGCTCTTCACATGTAAAATCCTGATGCACAAGGAATTGATTTTTATGTATAGTGTGACTGATATAAAAGCCTAGGTCAATAATTCCCATATTTAGATATTCCATATTCTAAGCAGCATTTGTTTATTTATTAGCAGTATTTTATTTAAAAACCCATCTTTTTATTAGTGATCTCTAGTGTCACCTCTGTCATATATTGAGTGACCATCTGTGCATAGAACTATTTCTACTATCTGTCATCTGTCTATACCAGAACTTTGTTTTCCTTCAAGGGTATCTTGGGTATTCTGAGTCATTTTAACTTCCAAATAAATTTTAAATTCAACTTAGTTTCTAGTTTTCCTATTTATATTTTAATCCAAGCACCATTAACTACTATTAATAACTAACTCATGACACCTAATCGGTCATGGAAGAGTTGTACCTAGCATCAATTTCAAGAACCAACTTTTTTAGATATTTGATCCTTTAGACAGCCACTTAGTTCCAGTGTTTTTCTGGGCTGCAAATTTTACTGTCCTACCTACTGAACCTACTTAGAGTTAAGTTCAATCTTTCTTTCTTATTGTGATAATCTTGAATATAGTCTTCCTTGTGTGTTAACTTGTCCAGTCCAACTTTTCTTTGAACAGAGAATACTTAATGAGAATAAAACTATGTCAGAAGTAAGAAATTATAAACAATTTTGGGAATATTTATTCATTTGTTTTTACTTATGAAAGAATATTTCTAGAGAACATAACTTTACTGTAGTTGGATATAGTTAAAATTTAAGTAAATTGAATAATGAGATCTTTTGATTTTAACTTAATGTGTTACAATGCAATTTGTAAGGCATTGGAGATAACATTAGCTTACCTCTGAAAATAAGTTCTCCCCAGTACTGGAAGGCTTTCTGCTAACATATGTAGATCTAGTCTACAATATAATGGACTTTAAAGATGTGCAGTTTTAACAAGGTCTCAATATGTTACTTTTTACAAAGAAGCTAAAATTGGTCAATTTTAACTAAGGAGGATATCAGGGACCTATAATTATCCAAGGATTGTAGTTCAAGAAAGGGCTTAGGCAGAAACAAATCATTTTTCAATTAGATTATTTTCTTATTCATAAACACTTTCTTCTGTAAACACAGGGAACACAGGAATATATTAGAGGTATCTTTGAAATGTTTAGATATATGAGCAAGATAGAAATACTTGTTCTTCTTTTACTAGACTTACTTTCTAGTCTTTGTCTTCATAGGGTAACACTGATGATCTGTAATGCTTAATAATTAGCTCTCAAGAGAATCAAAAAAAAAAAAAATCCTAATGTGCAGTGTTTGCCAATATTTATGATATAAATACTCAGGCTTCTACAGAGACATCACTGAATAAGCAGTTGGGAGGAGACATGCACAACCAACTCTTAAAAACTGCTATGAGCCCGTTTCAGCATACTAATAGTTACAGATCCAATTTAGCATTAATGAATCTCTACTTACCAACTCTGGTTATCTCCTTGCAGACACTAGACAGAATTGTGTTTTCTTGCCCCCTTGTGGTTGAGTAAGGTCATGTAACTACTGCTGGCCAAGGAGTGATAGCAGAGGTGGTACATAATATTTTGTCTTAAATATTTAATTGCCTTTGAAAAACCCTCCAGAGCTCTCTTTTGCCTCTGCCAACGTCGTGAGCATCTTTCTTGCCATCACTTCAGTCTTAGAGTCAATATGAAAACGAAAAGGATAAAAATAATCTGTGATAGACATGTATATGAATGAGCATTAAGTCTTTGTAACATTGAACCACTGAAATGTCAGGATTGTTTGTTACTGCAACGTAACTGATATGGTTTGACTCTGTGTCCCCACTCAAATCTCATCTGTAGCTCCCATAATTCCCTGGTGTTGTGGGAGGGACCCAGTGAGAGATGATTGAATTATGGGGCAGATCCTTTGGGTCTCAAGAGATCTGATGGTTTTTAAAAATGGGAGTTGCCCTGTACAATTTCTCTTTTTTCCTGCTGACATCCATGTAAGATGTGACTAGCTCCTCCTTGCCTTCTGCCATGATTGTGAGGCCTCCCCAGCTATGTAGAACTGTAAGTCCAATAAACCTCTTTCTTTTGTAAATTGCCCAGTTTTGGGTATGTCTTTATCAGCAGTGTGAAAACAGACTAATACAATAACCTAGTCTATTATGTCTGATAAAACCAATTTTCCCAGTGATTAAAAAAGTTTCTCTATTTAAACACTGAAATATTAAATCAATTTATGTCAAACACTGCAATTTGATTTTTTTTTAAATCCAAATGCCAAGTTGGCACAGTCTGTACTGTTCACCTCAGTCAAATTCCAATAGGTATTTTCATCTTTCTTGTCTTTTTGATAAAAATATATTTGGACTAAAAGTCAATGTTTGAAAGATTCAGAAAGAGAGGTGATGTTTCATTCACCTACTTTCACTTGTTAAAGGTTTATAGTCTTACTATGTGGCTAAGTAGTATAAAGAAGTGATAGTATTTTAAATCAAACATTTTGGTTTATATTCTATGATTAACATACCTGATGTTTTTATGGCACTCACCTATACTCAAAATAAATGAAGCATAAAAAGACTTTTGAAGATTAGGCTATTTTTTAATTACCCAAATTGAAGACATTAAAATAATAGATAATGACAGTGAATGCATGCTATAAGTATTTCTGACTAATTTATAAAGTCAAATGCATTATTAAAACTTGCTGAAGAAAAGGAAAGGCAAATTCAAGCAAAATGATGCCCAATGAGCCTGTTTCGAGTGCTATTGTTTTCTATATTAATCAGATCCTCTAAGAACAGAGATCACACCTCTCAATTTTCTAGGCTGAGGAGCATTACGCACTGGGTCTGAAAGGTGTCAGATTTTGAACTGCATAGTTTTGTCACAGGAAATTGAGTTATACAGCAGTTATTTTCTTGCTGTTTTTTTTCCAAGTAATGTTGTCTCTGGAAAACAGAGTGAGGCAGCAAGAGCTAAATCAAAATGATGTCTGTTTTAATTTTTTCTTAACATCATTTATACAAATAACTTGCTTTGTAATTAAATGAATACTGAATATGAAAGAATTAAGAAAGATACATCAGTTTCACATTATTACCTATGTTTGTATGTAGAGAATAAACATAAGACTAACACGTTACCATACAATCCTGTGAAAGTCAAATCTTGTACTGCAGATCAATTTTAGATGTGATGGCCTAAGACAAGTTTTAACACACTGTTTTATAATATGATACATTATAAAATAATTGTTTAATGAAAAGCTAGATGTCAATATTTAGCACACATTTGTGTTAACGTTTTCTTATTTTTATAAAACTCAGTGATGCCAAAAATAAAACTCATCTGATCTCAATCTCAAGAAAACCTTATGTTTGTGATTGCCTTTATATCCTGCTGGATGTCTGTCCTACATTACTATAGATATATGTGGCTTCATCGTTGTAGCAAAGTTTCATAATGTATAGTTAAGGTAAAAAACAAAAGAAAAGATACATAAGACATCATTTTGTGTGTATCCCAATCTTGAGGGTAAAAAATGTTTTAATAGCTGATACGGAAATTCACCTTAGTTGAGAGAACTGAGAAAGATGTCTAGATATATCTATTGCTGACAGAAGAGAGAAATCTGAAGACCTGAAGACGTTGGAATTGGGAGAAACAAAGAGCTCAAAAGAGAAGAGCAAAACTCTTTATAGTGTAAACTCTTCATACTGAATAAAAGAAAAATTGTATTAAAAAAAAAGTCAGACAAACAGTTGGGAACATAGGAGCCTGAGACAGTCACTTAGGCTAGGAGTGAGGGGAGATCACATGAGAAGGAGCCAGGGAGGGACCCACAGTTGTAGCATGACCAAAATAAAAATTAAAACTTAAGGTTTTTAAGGATATTTAAGGATACCATTTATTATATGCCTAACTTTTATATAATATAAATATATTTTATAAACATAATATAAGGAATATTATATTCTTCATTGTGATGGTTAATATTGAGTATCAACTTGATTGGATTGAATGATGCAAAGTATTTTTCCTGGGTGTGTCTGTGAGGGTGTTGCTAAAGGAGATTAACATCTGAGTCAGTGGACTGGGCCCACCCTCAAATTGGGTGGGCACCATCTCATCAGCTGCCAGCACAGCTAGTATAAAACAGGCAGAAAAAGTTGGGAGGAATAGACTTGTTGAGTCTTCTAGTCTTCATTTTTCTCTCATGCTGGATGCTTCCTGCCTTTGAACATTAGACTCCAAGTTCTTGAGCTTTTAGACGCTTGGACTTACACCAGTGGTTTTCCAGGAGCCTTTGGATGCAGACTGAAGGTTGCACTGTCAGCTTCACTGCTTTTGAGGTTTGGGACTTGGACTGGCTTCTTTCCTCCTCAGCTTACAGATAGCCTATGGTGGGACTTCACTTTGTGATCATGTGGGTCAATTCTCCTAGTAAACTCCCCTACATATATCCTATTACTTCCACCCCTTTAGAGAGCCCTGATACTCATTCTCTAATGAACTTTATAAATCAAACTACATAATACTGAAATTAAGCCTATTTACACTGCTAAAATAGAAAACAATTTTAGCTACCGCTCTATAACCCCTTTCACTATCACATGGACAAATCCTTTGAGACAGACTACTGAAGTCTAAGTTTTCTTGCTGAAATTATTGGAAAGGTCATATGGGAAGGCCTGATTTTCAAACCTGGGCCAATAATTGTAGGACAGAAATTAAATTTTAGCACAAAAATACTGTGTGGTAGGTATATGAAACCAGATACAGAGACAATGTTAGCCATAGGAAGTATAACAGTGGTTCAGAGCATGATGAAAAAGTCAAACTCTGCAAAATATCTGAAGAGGCTTATTCAGTCAGATACGACTGTCGGTGGCCCATGACACAGCCTTAGGAGTTACTGAGGGTATGTGCTCAAGGTGGTTGTGTTATACCTTGGTTTTGTACATTTTAAGGAGACAGAAGTTACATGCAAATACATAAATCAATACATGTAAGGTATACATTGATTTGTCCTAGAAAGGTGGGACATCTTAAAAGTGGAGGCAGGTTCTAGATTCTAGGTGGATTTAAAGATTTCCGGTGGTAATTGTTTGAAAGAGTTAAGCTTTGCCCAAGAAGTTGAAGTCAAAATAAAGAAATGCTTGAGTTAGGATATGGGGGATCATGGAAACCAATGTTCTTGTTGTGTGTATATAAGCCTGCATGTAACAGGCTCCAGAGGGAATAGATGGCAAATGCATTTTATGGGACCTTAAAATACAGGCAGACTCTATAGGAACGACCTAGCAAGGGAAAGAGATTCTCTGCAGAATGCAAATTTCCCCCACAAAAGACAGCTTTATATGGCCATTTCAAAATGTGTCAAAGAAAAATATACTTTGGGGTAAAATATTTTGATTTCCTGGACCTGCTGTCTGTTATGTGATGTCACACCAGAGTCAGGTTGGAGTATGGTGTCCTATTGCTACAGAGTCAGTTTTACCAGTCTTTTGATCTTTGATCTTGATTTTAATGTTAATGCTGATCAATTGTGTCTAAAGGCCAAAGAGAGGGGTTATAACAGGCATGTATGTCCAAGCCCCTTTACTCATCAAGGCCTAAACTAGTTTTTCAGGTTTCTTGGGATTTCTTTGGCCCTGTGGGGGGTCCATCCAGTGGGTTGGGGACTTGGTATTTTAATTTTGGTTTACAAGTGAAATTTACAGGTCAAAGACAAGCTTACCTAGATCTCAAGGGTCTTAAAAAAATTTAACTTCATATAAAATAATAACTACATTAGTAATAACTCTAGGTGGTGAGATAGAGAACAGTTTGTATTTATTTTTTCTTTCCAGTTTCAGATAATAAACATAGATAAATCATGTAGCTTTTTATTTAGAAGATTTAGAAATTAGTGCAAATGAACACAGAAGCACAGTAACAATAGCTATTAGGAAACAAAACCAGGGTTTGCATTATGAAAATTTTTATATAGATTGTTGGTCAATTTGGAGACTTTTTTCCCTTGTAGTTTAAACGACAAACATACTGGTACAGTCTGCTTTGACTATATGAAACATACTTTGTTCTAAAATAGGTTTTACCTTATTTTTGACAAGCCATTTTCAATTTTTTTTTTAAGTTTAGGAGAGATATTTTTGAGTTCAAATTATAGCCCATTAGAAATCACTAGGTAATAATCATGCATTAATGGAGAAGCAAGGTAAATTTATGCAGCATTTGAAATGAATTAAAAAATTCCCAAGGCATATAGATGCTTGTATGAGTTGTTAGCATTGGAGACACCTGTTAAAATGTACAATAATGCCGCCTCTGTTAAAGAGTCATTAATTAATTTTTATTCCTTCCTCAATTAATCTACTCTGAATATTTCAACACATTTTATTCCAGTATTTCTTTTTTAATCCTGTTTTTCTAGTTAGCAGATCCTGGAATTAAGTGTGAACCCTGTTTACTAACACAGCTTCCATCCATTTGTTTGAACAGGATAAGCTACATATATAAAGAAAATTGTCTAACTGTAATTCATTTCCTTAATATTTCTCATTACTGACCTCATTCCATTGTTATTCTATTTATTTTTCCACTTCCAGAAATATTCCCAAGCACTTTAACCCTATGCCACAGTGGCTGCTTTAGTCTCTGGCTATAGAATTCTTCAAATATTTGAACCCTCGCCCTGTGTGTGTGTGTCTAAGAACACTTCAAAGCTTCTTCAACTGAAACACCTGTTGATTGTTTCATGTGATATTTAGGGATCCAATTACAACCAGTGTGATCTCTTTAATCACCATTCTTCAAAATTTAGTCTTTCTCAAATTGTGAATTTTCAAACTCTTGGACCTATGGCAACAGAAATGTTCTTTCCTTCAATTTTTTTCTTTTTTTTTTTTTTTTAACTGGATCCATGGGGTATATATACAGTATTTTGTTTGCTTGCCTCATCCAGTTTCTTGCCTCCTCTCAAGCAAACCAAATTGTATAGATAGATCAATGAGGGATGGATAGATAGATCAATGCTAGATAATTTTTACTTATTAAGTAGTCTTAAGTAGTTCTCTTCCACTACATCATGTTTACAGGTTTAAAGCACATTAATCTTTTTTCTTTCCTAAAACAATTCTCCAAAATTGGTCTTGTTCCATCCTGAATAATACATATTTATGAACATAATAATTTCTTCATCTGTCCAATCATCCATTGCACAGACAAATTCTGCCAATCATCACCTCTCTGAATAAAACAATTCTACCCTCTCATTCTTTCAAAATGTATTCTCAATTTTTTTTGCCGTTCTTGACTCCCTTTAGTGTGCATCATCTTCTCTAAGCTTTCTTTTTTAACCTTACTAAATAAATTTGTGGATATGATTTCATAGCATCTTAAAAATACTGCATCAACATATTTTTAAAACAATGCTTGAATCTAGGTTTTCCTAGGCTTCCATTCCTATTTATGTCTACACAATATGGGTTTCCAGTTACACAGGGGTTGTTTCCCAAAATTGTTTCTTGGTTTTCTCTCTTATGTTGAGGTAAGGCCTCTAAATAATTTTATGAACGTATATCCTCTTAGAGAGAGATAGTTCCATAGACTCTGTGACTTTTCCCCTCTTTTGTCAAATATATTTTAGGTGTGACTCATCTTTTATCAATTAAAAGAAAAGATTTCTGTCTTCACTAGACCCATCAACAAGAGCAGTGAAGGGCATTTCCTATTCCCTTTCGTATTTATCTAAGCTGATCTTTGAGATTTTTACATTTCCCCTAAAATTTTATTTTTTTCCAATGTAATTAGCTTATGTTATTAGTCTCTATTTTCCTTTTTAAAGTTGCTCTCATTTTGAGTTAAAGAAAAAAGTGTTTCTCTTTGAACTTTCTCAGAACAAATGGTTCTCAGAAAAAATCTTTCATATTTGTTTGTTTTTTTAATTATCTCCTTTATTTTTGTGTTTGCAATAATGCCCTAGAGGCGTATTTCTTCTCCAAGCTCATGAGATGTTATGTATCTTTTAAGGGTGGCTTCTTCCCCAACTGTCTTTATATGTTCATTGATAAAATTACCATACTCTGTGATTGAACCTCAGAGGTAGTGTGAGGGAGTCTAATAGATCTTTGGACTCAAGACAAGTTTTACCACTATTGTTCCATCCTTAGCTTTAGATGAAATTACTCAGAGCACAAAGAAGCACAATTTGGGACAGAGGATTAGGCATTATCTATCATTATTTATCCATGAGTAACACAACCATTAAGCAAAATGTTTTTCACTGGGCAGCATCTTCCTCACCCCACATGAATTAGAGGAATAAAATTACTACATGCCTTTTCTGATACTTTGTAACTATGTGCTGAAAAAGTAGTGTAAGAAATATTGAAGACTGCCATAAGTATTATGACATGAACAGCACATCCTACCCTGAAGTTCAAATCACTGATATGGTTTGGCTATGCCCCGACCCAAATCTCATCCTGAATTGTAACTCCCACAATTCCCATGTGCTGTGGGAGGGACCTGTGGGAGGTAATTGAATCATGGGGGCGGGTCTTTCCCAGGCTATTCTCATGAGAGTAAATATGTCATATGAAATCTTATGGTTTTAAAAAGGGGAGTTTCCATGTACAAGCCCTCTTCTCTTGTTTGCCACTATATGAGACATGCCTTTCACCTTCCACCATGATTGTAAGGCCTCCATAGCCACGTGGAACTGTAAGTCCAATAAACCTCTTTATTTTGTAAATTGCCCAGTCTCAGCTATGTCTTTACCAGCAGCATGAAAATGGACTAATACAACCACATTGACTTTATCCAATTCCATGGTTCAAAATTCAGACTGTAGTGCTGAATGAGATTAATTTTAAGAAGAAAAAAGGCACATTTGTTATACATCGAAGAAAGATGACCAATAATTCCTACATCACTGCCTGTAAATATCAGCTAGTATTTACCCGTCATGGTGGCTTACCACTAAGTTTTAGAGAAAGTTAATTGATCATCCAACTAAAATATCATGAGACAGTGTTTCCTGCCCTTCACCACACCTGTATTTATTGATATGAAGTACTGTATTAGCTCATCTTGACACTTAAGATGCACTTTTTTAAATACTAAACTCTTCAAACATGTTTCTGAGGGCACCAGCCAAGTTTGCTCTTAATATTTACTCTGGCTTCATAGAATAAAAAGCCACAGTGTTGTCATCTAGTAATCCTATCACGATTGCCTTGTCCAAAAACTTGGGGTCCTGATTTGAATTTTGCTCCTCAATGCCAGTTTATGTTTAAATCCTGAAGATTTCCTGGGAAATGGTCTGTATATTAGGAATGTAGGACTGTATTTGCCTAAAACTTCTTCACTCTAGAATATAATCAATTGAGAGGATTTAAAAAAAAAAAAAAGACTTGCAAAATGAGAGAGTAAGAGCCTCTTAAAGTTGGGCATGTCACCTGCACCACCAAGAAAAAATCAGTTTTCTGGAAAGAGTGATTGGAATTAACTACTTAGGAACTCTGGAACTAATTGGACACTTATAACAATCAAAAAACTCTTTGATGAAGAAAGAGTTGATGATTCTTTGATATGATCCAGACATCTATTGCCAACTCTTCAGCCCTCTGTGTGGAGAATAGCCCACATGACCTCATTCCTGGAGCATCTGATTGGTGCCAGGATGTGTAGTAAGGACCTTGTCTTCCAAGAAATTGGGGTTGTGCTGTTTGGTAGAAGCGGTTGACAATGGCTTTTGTTGGGGGGTGATAATAAAGTGTTCCAAACTATAGTAGTGGTGATGGTTGCACAACTTTGTTAATATATTAAAGTATATTTAAAATTTTGAAGACTGTTTTAGCAGTTTCTTAAAGGATTATACATAAACCAACTATATGAACCTACAAATTCACTCCCACATGTCTTTTCAGGAGAATTGAATATATGTCCACACAAAGGCTTGTAGGTACATATTCACATCATGATAACTCATAATAGCAACAAAACACCCAGGAAAAAAATCCACGTGACTGTCAACTGTGAATGGGTAAACAAAATGTTGCATATCTATGCAATGGTACACTATCCAGTAATAAAAAGGAACAAACTAAATATACATCCATCTAACACAGAAAATCCTCAAAAACCTTACACTGAATGGATGAAAGCAGAAACAAAAGATTTATTATATTTATAAGGGATTTCCTGGAAAGGCAAACTTATGAAGGCAGAAGATCAGTAACTGCCTCAGGCTGAGGCTAAGAGTGAAGACTGACTGAAAATAGACACAAAGGAACATTTTGGGGTGATAGAAATGACTTAAAACTACATGGTGGTTTTGGTTACACAACTTTATAAATTGACTAATGACATTGAATAATGCACTTATTGTACATAAATAAAAATTAAAAAGTGATTTAAAATGAGCGAACATTTCATATCATTTCTACCTCTAAAGTGCAGACAACTGGCACACTTGCATTGTCTGTCTAACACATTTTTTTTCTGTTTCATAAATTGCTAGCTATCTCCATATCAAATTTTCAGAGAGGGCATCTGATGTATGAGATTTTTATTATAATATAAGGAACAATTAATAGTTACACCCAATAGCTTCTATTTCTATATGGAATTATAATTAAGAATCTGACCTCCTATGATAGCACCATAAAAGGACAAAAAGAGTTAACTGGTGCTTTCGTATGATATATTAATCAAGGTTATTATTCGTGTGCATAAATGCTATTCCTTGTCATTTAGTCGTGAACGTGATTTAAAGCAGCCCTGAGTTTGTAAAACTACACTTAAGTTGAGGACAAAGAAAGTTTGGCACATGAGTTCATTTTTCATGTGGACTTCAAGGTAGTTGAAGTCAGTGGGAAGAAAACGGGTTCTTCAACATATCAAAGAGCAGTAGGAAATGAATCACATAGATCAGTCCTAATCTATATGTCATTTATTCCCAATTATTTCCCTTGAAAGGAGGGGCGCCTAATTGAACATAATTTGGGGGAGAGTCTGACATCTATCGGGCTTGTTTTCTTTGCTTGGTATCACTGTGATGATATGGTTAATCCCAAAACACCACATTCACTTAAATCTGTTACCAAAAAGGAATCATCTTGTTTTTCTCTCTAATTTTAAAATTATACCAACTACCCTTCTCCTTCCACTCTCCCAGAGTTTAAGTTGAATTCGTATGTAGGAAGTTTAATCATAGTATCTGCCCCGCGTATCAATTTGTTGCCTCTCAGCTCCAAATTTATACACACACACTCTGTCTCTCTCTCTCTCAAAATGCACAGAATTCCTTTAAGCGTCCTTACTTGAGAGTGAACACACTATTCAGCTTTCTCAGTAGAGGGCACTAGAGGGATATTACAAAAGAAAGGGCTCTCCTTAAGTTTCCCTGTTGAGTCAACAGTGCAGGCTGAAGCCATCAGGTGAAGCTCAACTCCAGCTTTGGTATTGGCCAGAATACATGGTCTCTTGGTGACACTGCAGCCCCAAAGTGGCCCAGTGATCACCTTCAGATTGTCCTCTAAACCCACAAACCAGTGCCGGAAAGGTTTTCTTTCTACCTTGGCATCCTGAACTCTTCTGCATGTCTCTGACATCCACTTGCTCCCTGTGCTGTTGAGTGGCACCCCTCCTACTATCTCGAGTGTTTCTTTTTCCTGTTCATTGACTTCAGGCTAATATTTGGTCTAGTCAAATTGGTGAATCTTTCTGATATCCAATGGGTAAAACTATACCTTCTCCAATAAAGTCTAGACACCAGCCTTCAAGAGTCTGGGTAGTGGCGGTTTGAGGGGTGGTGGGAGGCACTATGTGGTTTCTAAGTCTTGATTTGAACCAGCTTATTAGTTTAGTCTTGTGTATCTTAGGATCTTTATTTTGTTGTTATTGCTGAAATTGGCACGATTTATTATATCCCTAATGTTAAAATATGAGAACGATTAAATTATTGCTTAATTAAAAGTAATTAATTAAAAGTAGGAAGTGTTCTCGCCTGAGAGTGTGTGCGTACTTGCAATAAAAGGCTGCTGCTTTCTTATGTACTTTGGCCTCGTGTTTAATTATTTAGCTCTCCCAAATTAAATTAAATTAAATTAAGACAGTTGGTGCCGAAAACCCGGGAGGAGATCCTTCCTCGGTATCCCTCAGGGGGATCCTTGGAACCTCCTCCCTCACGAACCTACTACCCCAGCTCCAGAGACCTTCCTGGGTACATCAAGCATTCTGGCTCCTTTTCACCGCGGCTCCATCTTCGGTGAGTGTTCCCCTTCCCTAGTTCGTCTGGCCCGTAGTCCCCTGGGTCTGAAGTCGTGTACACGCCGGAGGCTTAGGCCACCAGGTGGCTGTCGAGAGAGCTCCAACTCGGAGACGTCCGTCTTGGAGTTCCTCTTTTCCCTAAGTGGCCCCAAGGGCCCCTGGTCATTGGCAGCAGCAAAGGACGCTTTGCCGCTGCGCAAGACCGGCTTCCATTTCTGTTGGCTAGGGCAATAGGAACCTCACAGTCAAAAATCCCTAGGAACACCCCCTTGGGTTGTCTCCTCCAAAATTTACAAACCATACATTTGGCTCAGGATCTAAAACGAAAAAGACTAATTTTTCTCTCCACGATGGCATGGCCACAATATAAATTGGACAACCAATCTCAATGGCCACAGGAAGGTACGCTTGACTATAATATTTTACTAGACCTTTCTAACTTCTGTTGAAGGCTAGGAAAGTGGTCAGAAATCAATTATGTCCAAGGCTTTTAGGACTTACACTCTCGCCCAGACCTGTGTGCCCAGTGTTCAATGGCCCAGGTCTTGTTAGCCAAAACCCAGCCCTCGGCCCCCACCTCAGCATCAGAGGAGGACTCCACCTCCATTTCAGATGGGGCCGAGGGCGGGGCACCTCCCTCCCGACCTTCCAACCCCCCTCCCTATGCTCCTCCCACCACCCCTCCCTCAGCCACTCCTCTTACCTCTCCCATTTCCGCCTACACTCACCCCAAGACCATGGTAGTGGCCCCCACTAGTCAGCCCTCTACCAGTCAGCCTGCCCCAACCCCCCCTACCAGTCAGCCTGTCTCAACCTACCCTACTGGTCAGTCTGTTCCAACCTCCCCTGCTAGTTTGTTGGCCCCCCTCCAAGAGGTCGCTGGAGCCGAAGGACTAGTTAGAGTCCATGTCCCTTTTTCCTTGGCAGATCTTTCCAAAATTGAAAAATGGCTCGGCAATTTCTCAGCCAACCCCACCCAATATTCCAAAGAGTTTGGATACCTATGCCAGATGTATGACCTTACCTGGCATGACCCACATGTTATCCTTACTTCCACTCTTAACCAGAGGAAAGACAGCGCATTCTCGCAGCCGCCAGGCAACATGCAGATCAATGGCATTTAACCAACACCATCGTCCCATTAGGAGAGATAGCTGTCCCATCTGTAGATCCTGAGTGGGACTACCAACCCCAACAACCCAGGTGTCACAGAAGAGACATTATGATACAATGTCTCTTAGCTGGCATGCCGCAGCCTCTAACAAAATTGTAAATTTTTATAAATTGTAAGAGGTTATTCAACATTCAGATGAGAATCCTGCCTCCTTTTTAAATCACCTTACAGAGGCCCTTGTCCAATTTACCCGACTGAATCCCACCTCTCCAGCAGGAGCTACTGTCCTTGCCACTTATTTTATTTCCTAGTAGGCCCCTGACATCCGAAAAAAAATTAAGAAAGGTAGAGGATGGACATCAAACCCCCATTCAGGACTTAGTCAAGCTAGCTTTCAAGGTTTTTTACTCTAGAGTTAAAAACTGTTTCTAGAGAAGAAACAGCTGAGGCTCTTTGATAAGTCAGAGTAGAACAGAAGGCCGTCCTTCAGGCACAAGCTTTAGTGGCTGCCCTCCAACCCGCGTTGCCCACTTTGCCGGCAAGGAAAACCAAAGATAAGTCTCTTAAGGGCTCCTGCTATAAATGTGGAGACCCAGGACACTGGCCACTCCGTCTGGTGCATGCTTTAAGTGTGGCACAACTGGGCATTGGGCAAAAAGGTGTCCAAATCCTCGCCTGCCTACCACGCCATGCCCAGCCTGCCAACAGGAGAGACATTGGAAGTCTGATTGCCCCACCAGCAGGGCAGGCATTGCGCCTCCACGTGGTGCCTCTCCTCAAAGGCCGGAAGGCTCCTTCCAGCTCCTACACCTGGACGATGACCGACAGTGCCCACACTCAGAGACCCCGGTCACCCTCGTCGAGCCTAAGGTAACTCTACAGATAGCGGGTAAGCCAATTTATTTTCTCATCAATACGGAGGCTACCTATTCTGTTTTGCCAACCTATGGAGGTCCTAGCCAGCCATCCACTATCTCAGTAGTTACGGTAGACGGTAAACTGTCTAACCTTCGCCAGACCCCAATGTTAAGTTACTGCCCAGACTATGCATGCTTTGCCCACTCTTTCCTCATCATGCCCTCTTGTCCCACCCCACTCTTGGGATGAGACGTCTTAACCTAACTCAAAACATCTATTTCCCTTCCCTTTCTCCAGGTGACCAGGTTCTACTCAAGTATCAACACCCTCCTCAAATTTTCCCACTTCCTCACCATTCTTCATCTTAACTTAACTGACTTTTCCCTCACAAACCCCATAGACACCCTCCTTCCTGACCCATCCCCCAACCAGTGGGTTTCCCAACTTTTTACTCTCATAGAAGACCTCGCTTGGCAAGGTGCCCTTTGTGATATCCTAATTCCCATACTAATCCTCTGCCTTGCCTTATGTTTTGCTCTCATTTTAATAAAATTTATCCGAGCCAAGGTCCAAGAGATCACCCGAGTCACCTTCAACCAAATGCTCCTGCATCCCTACACCCAACTGCCAACCTCAGACCCTAACTACGCCCCCTAACAGCAGGAAGCAGCCAGACAGACAACAGCGCCCCAAATTCTTATAATCAATAAGAGGTTGGACTGTTTGGGAGAAGGAGAAGGGACAAAATGGAGGAAGGTGAACAAGATGGCACAGTCCCGATTGCTTCTGGGTTCTTCATCACCAACTTTCCCACGTCCAGGAAAGTGCAGGACAACCGAGCATGCGCCAGGTGATGTCAATCTGAAGAGATCGAAACTTACCCAGCCATGCCTACAGAGACGCCCCTATCACGCCCTTATCCCGCCCACTGCCCTCCCCCTTCCAGTAACAATGCATAAAAGTCTGCTGCCGGCAGGAACTGGAGTGACTTCTTCAGCCCCTCCTACTTGTGGACCGGAGAACCTTACCCAAGAGCACCGGCGCGACTTCCCTGGCCCCATACCTGAGGACCGGAGAACCTCGCCCGAGAGTGTGTGCGTATTTGCATTAAAAGGCTGCCACTTTCTTATGTACTTTGGCCTCATGTTTAATTATTTAGCTTTCCCAAATTAAATTAAATTAAATTAAGACAGGAAGAAACTCTCGAAAGCTTTAGGAGAAAATGATAAAAATTGTTTCCCAATTGTGATGGGTGGTGCTCAGGTAGTGAGGAAGATTTTGCCATGTGTACTTTTTTATTTGTTTTTGCAATAAAATATAAATTATGTAATTTTTCCCATATTAAACATTCCAAGTGTACAATTTGAAGACATTATGTGGGGAAAAGAAAGATCAGACTGTTACTGTGTCTATATAGAAAGAAGTAGACATAAGAGACTCCATTTTGTTCTGTATTTGAGAGGTTGTTAGTCTGTGACCCTACCCCCAACCTTGTCCTTGCAAGAGACATGTGCTGTGGTGACTCAAGGTTTAAAGGATTTTGGCCTGTGCAAGGTGTGCTTTGTTAAACAAGTGCCTGAAGGCAGTATGCAGGTTAAAAGTCATCACCATTCCCTTAACCTCAAGTACCCAGGGACACGTACACAGCCAAAGGTCACAGGGACCTCTGCCTAGGAAAACTAGGTATTGTCCAAGGTTTCTCCCCATGTGATAGTCTGAAATATGGCCTCATGGGAAGGGGAAGACCTGCTCGTCCCCCAGCCTGACACTCATGAAGGGTCTGTGCTGAGGAGGACTAGTATAAGAGGAAAGAAGGCCCCTTGGCAGCTGAAATAGAGAAAAGCATCTGTCTCCTACCCGTCCCTGGGCAATGGAACATCTCGGTGTAAAACCCGATTGTATGTTCTGTTTACTGAGAAAGGAGAAAACTGCCTTAGGGCGAAAGGTAGGACTTGCTAGCAATGCTGCTCTTTATGTACTAAAAAGGTTTATGGAGATGTTTGCATATGTTTATCAATGCATAGCACTTTTCCTTAAACTTATGTCACAGAGATCTTTATTCAAATGTCTTACTGCTGACCTTTTCCCTATGATGATCCTATTATCCTGCCACTTCCCTTTTTCTTTGATGGTAAAGATAATAATCAATCAATACTGAGGGAACTCAGAGACCGGTGCCGGCGCAGGTCCTCTGTATGCTGAGCGCCGGTGCCCTGGGCCCACTTTTTCTTTCTCTATATTTTGTCTCTGTGTCTCATTTATTTTCTCAAGTCTCTCCACCTAACGAGAAACACATACAGGTGTGGAGCACCAGGCCACCCCTACATCTGGTGCCCAACGTGGGTGCTTTTCTCCAAGGTGAACATATGCTCAAGTGTGGTTGAGGACGAGTCAACGAGAGACTCCCCAGTACGTCTACAGTCAGCCTTGTGGTAAGCTTGTGCACTGGGAAGAACCTAGGGTAACAACGGGGCAAACGAAAAGTAAATATGCCTTTTCAAATTCTCTTAAAAAGAGGAGGAGTTAAAGTCTCTACCAAAAATCTAATTACACTATTTCAAACAATAGAACAGTTTTGCCGATGGTTTCCGGAACAGGGAACTTTAGATCTAAAAGACTGGGAAAAAATTGGCAAATAATTAAAACAAGCAAGTAGGGAAGGTAAAATCATCCCACTTACAGTATGGAATGATTGGGTCATTATTAAAATACCCTTAGTACTGTTTCAAACAGAAGAAGATAGCGTTTCAGTTTCTGATGTCCCTGAAAGCTGTGTAGTAGATTGTGAAAAAGAGGCAGGGATAGAATCCCAGAAAGGAACAGGAAGTTCACACTGTAAATGTGCAGCAGAGCCGATAATGGCTCAGTCAACGCAAAATGTTGAGGATAATCAATTACAGGAGGTGATTTATCCCGAAACGTTAAAATTGGAAGAAAAAGGTCCAGAATTAGCAGAGCCATCAGAGTCTAAACCACGATGGCCAACTCCTCTTACAGCAGTTCAGATGCCTGTAACTTTACAACCTCAAATGCAGGTTAAACAAGTACAAACTCCAAAAGAAGATCACATAGAAAAAAATGGAGTCTCTTATGTCTACCTCTTTCTATATAGACACAGTAACAGTCTGATCTGTCTTTTCCCCACATTAAATGTATTCTGTGAATACATTGTATGTTGTTAAACCACTACCACTATGTATTTCCAGAAATTTTTAAACATCCTAAATGGAAATGCTAAATTCACTAAGCAGTGCATCCCCATTTTTCCCTGATTTTTGCCCCAGGTAACACCTATGCTACTCTTTGTATCTAAAAATTGTCTGCTAGGTATCCAGCATAATCCAAATAATCCAATATTTATCCTTTTGAGTCTTGAATTATTTTGTTTAACACATTTCCAGGGTTTCTTCATATTATAAGATATATCAGAACTTTACATATTTTTACGGCTAAATAACCTCCTGTTGTATGGATATGTTATATTTTTGTATCTATTCATCTGTTGCAGTTTTGGGTTGTGTCGAAAACAGACTTTTGGTGAATTTTTAAAAATGCTACTATGAGCATTGGTGTACAAGTAAGTGTTTGAGTCCCTGCTTTCAATTGTTTGGGAAATATAACTAGGAAGGGAATTGCTGGACATTGACTTGAAATTTGTTTGAGTAGGACATGTGAAATATTAAAACAATGTATTCATAATCTTATATTTTAAAAATTTATGTATCAAAGTATGCCAGTCACTGTTGTCTAAAGAAATTCATGAGGAAAAACAACTACTCTCTACTCTTGCATTTAAACTAGATTTTTAAAGATTGTCCTTCCATCGGGTAAGTTATCTAATTGCTAAACTCTTGGTTGTGTGCTCATAACTAAATATGTCCCATTTTCATAGATTTTGAAGCTGATTATTACATTTTCTCCCCAATATTTCAACATAATATGACAATTGTTTCTCGTATTGTCATTATCTGGGTAACTATTTTAAATTATTTGGCAGTTAATTTAATTACATTTGGCAAATTCGCTGGCAATTTTCCCCACTCATCACTTTTTCTGGACTGTCTATTAAGCACAGGAGACATAATGTAATAACGTAATTCAAAGTTAAGATTCAATAAGCATCTTGCAATGTTTTGTGTTTGTAAGATAAGATTTTATATTATCCTTCCTTGTGAAGAGCACATCTTCTAGCGTCACCCTATGACAGAGGTGAAATTGCCTTTCATTCAGGTGTGAGATCTTCCAGCATGCTGGAGAAACAGACTGCCAACCTCATATCACAAGGTTTGAAATTACATTGGAAATCACAATGTCCCTTTTCTTGACAGGAACAGCAGGAAGCAATATTCGGTTCAGACAGAGATAGAGACCCCCTACCTATAATGGCTTAGATTGATTTTCAGAAAAGTTTCTTCCTTTTTTAAAAATAATAGTTGCCTATGACACACTCTGTCCAGTATCTTTCTGCTTCTGCATTTTTTTGACTCTATGTCTACTTCCCTTTCTCTGTAACTTTTGCTTCATTCATTTTTGCTATGTTGGAATATTAATTATGAAAATGTGGTTCGAGTGCAGTGCCCCTAAAACATCATAATGACTGCTTGTTATTAGCATCAACACAAGAATGTTACCAGTACTTCTGTGTTCTCTATGAATATGGTACAGTCTAAAGTAAGACTTTTCCTTGCCTTCTGAAGAAATATCCATTATATTCAATGCTGTCTAAAAATCAAAATTACCCCACTTCTCCAAAAGGATCCATAACTTTAACTGATTACATGTATTTTTAAAGGATAATTAGATCGGAGTGTGTTTCAAATTATTTAACAGATAGTTTCAAGAATATTATAAAAAAAATGAGTACTTTAAAAAACAAGCTTTATCTACTACACATTGATTAGTACCATTCTAATAGGTATTGAGATGAAAAATATTTATACCAATGTATTTTTGAAAGAATGGACAGGCATACAATGGCATAGCATAATGGATGACATATTTAAAGGCCTGCTTCTAAATGCTTGTGAGTACAGTGCTACAACTTCTACCTCTTAAGTGTATGTGGTACTTCTAAGAAATGTTGGCTCTGGCTGCACGCAGTGTCTCATACCTGTAATCCCAGCACTTTGGGAGGCCGAGGCGGGCAGATCACAAGGTCAGGAATTCAAGATCAGCCTGACCGATATGGTGAAACCTCGTCTCTACTAAAATACAAAACTTAGCTGGACGTGGTGCTGCGTGCCTGTAGTCCCAGCTACTCGGGAGGCTGAGGTAGGAGAATCCCTTGAACCTGGGAGGTGAAGGTTGTAGTGAGCCAAGATCGCGCAACTGCACTCCAGCCTAAGCGACAAAGCAAGACTCCATTCCCCCTGCACCCCCCCCACAAAAAAGGGAATTTATTATTTTGAAGTACTTTGGTTTTTTGCACTCTAAGCCATGTGAACCCAATGTGAAAAAATTAGGAACAGATACAGTCTATTAAGCCAAAACACAAAAGATACAAACCAAATCATTACAGGATTTAGATGTTTTGTATCAATGTTTTCCATAGTTGCAAACAGACAAATAGAGACATTGAGCTGTGACTCGTGAGTTTTGTTAGCAATTAGTACTTCTGACAATTGAGCATCAAAAACAAGACAGGAATTTTACTCATATTCTGCATCACTTTTATAAACAACAAATTACTGCGTTTTTCATTATTCTGATAATGTTGAAATAAGGAAAGTAATTTTTTGAGAAAGAATATACTGAAATAAGGGTAAAAACCCCACATATCTGACATCTATTTCCAAGAACTATTTTATTAGGAGGGCAGAGCAGCCTGCAACACATCTCTCTTCAATGATAGGCACCCCTGTGATTTTTCAACTGACAATCCTAGTATAAATATAGCTATAATGAATTAAATTCTATAATCCATAAATGTAGGTCATAATATCAGATTATATACCATATGCTATTTTGTCAGATTAAATATAAGAAATATGTGAATTCTTCAAATTTGGTGCTTGACATTCTAAAATGGTCCCTTTCCCACTCTTGACAAACCTTGAAATTAATGATTAACTCCTATTCATGAAGGTTAAATTCCTATTACATGATTTGTTGAGCATCTACTGATGGTATTTATGATATTTAAAATCTAATTCCAATAAAACTTGTTAAAACTTTGTCAGTCTGTTTTCCTTTTAAACTTTGTGGATTCAATATTGGTTGATTTTAAGTACTCATTATATTCATTATTTTCAATTATATCCTGGAATGTTATTTTCACTTATGGGTAGACAGTTAGAGAAAGGTCATAAAAGAAAATAAGAGATATTTCTCAAATGTTTTGATAGATATTAAAGCAAAATAATGTGGCAAAATAGACTTTTTAGTCAAGGCATAGTAGGGGAAAGTATATATCCTCATGTGAAATATGTTATATAAATAGCTATACTGTATTTTATTTGTATTATTTTTATTGTTATATAGTTACTATTTTTTCAAGTATTTTTGATTTAAAGTTGGAAGAATCTGCAGATGCAGAACCCACAGATACAGAGGGCCAACTGTACAACAATTTTGGAAAACAATTTTAAAGATAGACACACACACACACACACAACAGCAAACTATAAGACAGGCAATCCATTCAGTTATTTCATGTACATTAACTCTTTTATATTTACAGCAGTAGATACGTATAATAATGCTCAGCTTGTCATTCTTAGCAATTGCTAATGTCCATCTATGGAAAAATGAACAAGTGCATTGTGATGCCATCATAAAATATCAAATTATACAGCAAATAACTTTGTCTAGACATATCAGCTTAGCTCTATCTTAGAAACAGTATTCACTTAAAAAAAAGCCATATATTTGAAGCATTCTTAGAATATGGTATCACATTTCAATACATTTTAAATTAAATAATTCTTAAAATTTTGTTTAGAGGCATGTGCTATGTGGTCATTTTTTAAGGAAAAGCAAGGAATAAAAAAATAAGTTACAGAATAGTTGTTACTTCTATAGTTGGCATAAGGCAAGAGTCTGGGAGTTCGGAGCACGGAGGGACTCTCGGTGTTATAATATTCTCTATTGAGTTGGGTGTCCGGTTTGTGGCTTCTTATTTTATTATTTTTTACAGTGTTAATAATTACTAAATATTATATTGCATGGATAATATTTTAATACTTATATGGGTAATAAATGAAAAGATAATCTATCCCTTTAAATATTTCTCATTTATTTACTTTTACCTTTTTATTCGAACAAATGAATTTTGGAAATTGGTGTTTAGGTTAAATGTCAAAATAACCAGCAAGAAAATAATTTTTCCATTGAGGTTTAAATAGAAAGAATTAATGATAGAGATACTTAGTCTTAGTGTTTAGAAATATATTGACTATTTCCATTTATTTACATTTGTATATAATTCTGCAATAACTTGTATTTTTGTATAATAATTTAGACATCAACAACAAAAATTGTATTATCAAACACAATTAATGAAAGAAACATGTTTTCGATTCTACTTTCTAATTGAAATTAGCATATATGAAAAGCTTTTGAAAATGGGGGTGTCTACTCCAATTTCTGAATTTTCTGGTTGAGTTTATCAGTTTATTAATTTTTAATAAAAATTACATCAATAATATTTTAAATCACAATTAAAGACTTTATATGGGGTGTTCAATTTCATTATTAGAATAATTTTAAGATGCAGGTATAATTGTTATTCCATTTTTTAGATGAGGAAACTGAGGCTTAAAAATCAGTTTAAGAATACACAGAGATTAAATGTTGAAGTTAGGTGGCCTGATTTAAGAGCCCAACTTTTAATCACAATTCACCTTTTATGTAATAATAGATAGTGTTGCCCCTTTATCTATTCTTTATTTGGAACTTCTTGAAAAAAATATTATATACATAGAAGCATACTTTTTTTTTTTCTTTTGAGACAGAGATTCACTCTTTTGCCTAGGCTGGAGTGAAGTGGCATGATCTCAGATCACTGCAGCTTCCGCCCTCCGGGTTCAAGTGATTCTCCTGCCTCCACCTCCTGAGTAGCTGGGATTACAGGTGACCACCACCATGCCTGGCTGATTTTTGTATTTTTAGTAGAGACAGTTTTTTGTCATGTTAGAGAGGCAGGTCTCGAACTCCTGACCTCAGAGGATCCACATGCCTTAGCCGCCTAAAGTGCTAGGATTATAGGCGTGAGACACCACGCCCGTCAGAAGCATAATTTTATATGTCCAGTTTTTATTGGATCAATAAATGTAATGTTTATGAAATTAGATATTTTCTTCATCATGTATAAAAGTATATCTGCTTCTATCTGTTAAATTATTTTATGAGAAATCTGTTATGAATCGTATCACACACATTTGGATATTTTTTCTTATTTAATGTAATGATGTATGATCTTTAATAAAATTTCTAGAAAAAATGTTCTATCATAGTGATTTTAATTTTTAATTTACATCTCAATCTTATTTCACATTATATTTTATAAATTTTCACCTATATCTATATGTGAACTGTGAAGTTTATATAATTACCTCTTCATACAATTTTCCTGGTGATGTGTCATGATTAGATTGGGTACTTCATTTAAATAAATGGGATTCAAGTCACATTTTTGTGTGTGCTCTAAATAATAATCTGTACAACTTATGATTATTTGGTACGATTTGAAGCAACTCAAATCTTTAATATGTTTACTGCAAAGTCTTAGAACAGATATATAATTTTCTTTAAGAATCTTGTAGTTTTTTATTGCTTTCTATTAATATTTAGAAAAAGTAAAGAAAATCTGGTATTTTTTCTTTTGCAATGATATGTCTTTTTATTTTTCCTTGGATATTGCAGAATGAAAATAACTGTATGTATATAGATAATAAGTTCGTGTATATACATAAGTATATGTATGTGTACTTACATTTATGAAAATACTTTTTCCTGAAATTTTCCTAACATATGGTAGTCATTTTTCAAAATTTACAACTATTTTCCCCAGGTGTATAACTTTGATTATTGCCTCATTCATTTGGTGTATTTTTTGCTTTGAAAACATCTGTTATATTTATGCCGAATTTCTAAGATCTGACCCTCATATCCTTTTCATTTTCTCTTCAGTTGCATTTCTCCACTGTCCTCTTTTGTGTTTTGAGCATATTTCAAGTGTGTCTGCGAATTTCTAATTGGGTTTTCTAAAGTGTACGTTCCACTCTTATTACTCCCAGTGTGGTTTTTCTTTGACAATCATGATTCTCTTTTAAAGCAATCTTCCCTACATTCTATTGACTCCACCAAACAATTTCTTCTTGATTAATGGAGAGAATAAATACTTTCTTATATTGCATGAAAATAAAATAGGTATTTTTTCTAATACATTTTTCTAGTTTTGCACTGCATATATTTTAGGCTAAAGTGAGATTTTTGGAGTGATGCACCTTAAAATTACTTTTTTCATAGATTTGAAACTGAGCTTGTTTTTCTTTATTCTGTTTGGTAGTGGTGGTTTATTACTGGTTGTTTGCTCCTTAAGAATTCATTTTTAGGCCAGGTGCCGTGGCTCATGCCTGTAATCCTAGAACTTTGGGAGGCAGAGTTGGGTGGATAACTTGAGGCCAGGAGTTCCAGATCAGTCTGGTCAACATGGCAAAACCCTCTCTACCAAAAATACAAAATTTAACCCAAGGTGTGGTGATGTGTGCCTGTAATCGCAGCTACTTGGGAGGCTGAGGCATGAGAAGCCCTTGAACCTTGGAGGTGGAGGTTGCAGTGAATGGAGTCAAGATTGTACCAATGCACTCCAGCCTGAGCAGCCCAGTGAGACTCTATCTCAAAAAAAAAAAAAAAAAAAAAAAAAGAAAAGAAAAAAAGAAAAAGAAAAAGAAAAAAAAGAAATAATAGTGTATTTTTATTATAGAAAAAAGGTCTATTTTGATAACATGGAAAAAACTTTTGGCTCTATGAGAAGCCACAACTGTGTTAAAATGAAAATAAGAAATAAGTACACAGAGGAACATGAAATCAAATAACATAATGGCCAAAATTAACAAAAGACACTGACAGAATATTGATATAACTACTCTGAAGATATCATGTACAAATATATTAAAAACTACAAAATAACATCAAAAAAGAAAATCCAAAGAAAAATGAACAAAAAGCACTAAAATCTCAGAAGTAAACGTTTGAATTTTTAACAAATGCTTAACTAAATACTCAAATAGCCAAGAAGTAAAGTCCAAATTTAAAATAAGATATTTCACCAGTGTATACCTATTAATCTGGCAGAGGGTAAAGTGTCATATAATCAAGAGTTGATTAGGACATAAAAAGACTGTGAATTTGAACATATATTTTTATGAATACATGAAGACAAATTAGTATTAGTTATTGAAATTAAGTATGTGCCTAAATTAAAGACCAGGATGTCTCTCTTTCATAATAGTTGATGCACATTCCATAATGGAATAGGTATAAACAAGTTCCATCATAGTTCCATTTATGGTAGAAGTGAGTTAGAGAAGCCTTAGTTGTCTATCACCAGAAGAAAAAGCATGTTAAATATTGGAGATGTGGTCTGAGGCAATAACCTAGAAACACTGAGAAACAGAAATGCTGGCAATTTTTCCAGCATTACATGAATATTAGGGGATAGCACAATTACAAACTCTTGTTATATCCTTTAGATTGTGCTTTTAATTAGAGTTCTCTACCAATGCAGTGTGTGAAAAATGTAAGCAAGATAATGAATATGATAGCAAAATATCATTTATATAAATTAAAAACAAATTACTCTCAAAGCACCACTACATATTTCTCAAGGATATGTAAAAACTTAAGAATATTAAATTTATAAGGAGTGGTGGAGATGAATGGGAGTGAGAATAGGAGACAAACAATAAATAAAATTAAGTAGAGAGCAAATAAGTGCTCAGGATGCTAGCTATCATTGTTATTATTAATAGTATTTAATATAATTTTTTTAAAGTCTAAAATACGTATTCACGAATAACTGTAAGTCAAGCACAGTACTATGGTAGACAGCCAGGTAAACAGAGAGTTAAAATGATGATAAATGATAGAACACAGTTATGTATATGTGTGTATATATACATGAGCAATATACATATGGTTTTACATATACATATGTACACATACACACACACTCATTTTACTCAGGACATAAGTGCTATTAATAACTCATTTTATTGATGAGGAAATTAAGACCATGAAAGCTTAAGTAACTTGTCCTAGTTCACACAATGTGGCATGCTAAATAATGGCCCCCAAAGATGTCCACATTCTAATACCTGAATCTATGAATATTACCTTGTAGGGCAAAAGAGCACAAGATGTTGTATTAGTCGATTCTCACACTGCTAATAAAGACATACCCAAGACTGGGTAATTTATAAAGGAAAGAGGTTTAATTAACTCACAGTTCAGCATGCTCCAGGAGGCCTCAGGAAACTTACAATCATGGCAGATAGGGAAACAAATACATCCTTCTTCATATGGTGGCAGGAAGGAGAAGAATGAGTGCCCAGAAAAGGGGGAAGCCCCTTATAAAAACCATCAGCTCTCATAAGAACTACTATCAGAAGAACCAGATCAGAGAAACGGGCCCCATGATTCAATTATCTCTACCTGGTTCCTCCCACGACACGGGGGGATTATGGGAACTACAATTCAAGATGAGATTTGGGTGGAACACAGCCAAACCATATCAGATATGATTAAGGATCTTGACATAGACTGATTATCTTGGATAATCTGAATGTATCCAATGTAATCACAAGGATTCTGATAAGAGAAAGACAAGAAGGTCAGAGTCAGAGAAAGAGGTTCTGTGAAGGAGGAAAATGTGATGACAGAATGACAGAAGAACGGAAGTGGAGAGAGAGAGAGAAAATTCAGTGAAGGAAGAGACTAGCCAGCTAAGGAATGTAGACATCCTCTAGAAGTTGGAAGAGGCAACAAAGTCTTTAGCCTCCAAAAAGAGCTTCTCAGCTTTTTATGTTAGTAATAATGTACATATACACATACACACACTGTGTTCTATCATTTATCATCATTTTATTTATCCATCTGGTTGTCTATAATGGCGTGCTTCACTTTTGGAAGCTTTAGTGATAACTCTGCTATCACTTTGATTTTAGCTCTGTAAGTCCCCTGCCCCACTTTTTTTTCACTCTTAACCTCCAGAAATTTAAGAAAATAAATTTGTGTAGCTTTAAACTATATATTGTGGTAGTTTGTTACAGTCTCAAAAAATAAATACAGTCATGAAATTAGTACAACCAGCAAGTGTAAGAACCACATTTCAGTCTTATCTCAGATTCTCCAACTGTACTTCTGCTTTAACTTAATAGTTTGGAATAGTCTTAGGTGACACATCATAGAATTATTGTGGATATGTTGTTCAAATGAAGTCCTTCAAAATCTCCTTGAGTCAACCAAATTTGACCTTGTAACAATGAGTGAAAATGCCTAGCCCACAAAATTGCATCACACCATCACACTATGGCATGGAAACGAAAATATCACTCTGTGATATACACTCAGGCAGCATTCACTTGCTTTCCAGATTGCAACTTTTCTACCGATATTTGAATATGTGAGAACACATGATGATGAACTCATAGTCATCCCCTCCCCTTTTTAAAAGGTCTGAAATAATACTAAAATTATCTTAGTGATATCTCAGAATCATATGCTTACTGAAAATATGCAAAAGAAACAAGTAATGGCGTACTTAGTAAGATTGTCTCTGGCTACTCAGCACAATGTCTGGTACATATTAGAGATTAAAACATTACTAGTGAATAAAGAATGTGACTTTTTCAGATTATCTTGCAGTGAAATTAAGTTATAAAAATTTATGTGATCAATCTGCTTCATTTCTATTGTCATATAAATTCTTAGTTCAGTTCACATATAAAATAACATGGCACTATAATTGCATGTACTATTATGAATCTCTATGATTTTTTTCTTATATGTCTACACCTACAGCTCATAAAGATTAATGTAGTTTCACTGGAGTTGGCACTAAAGCATTTACAATCGGTATTAAATCAAAAGTTATATAAACTAATTTTCATTAAATAACCCTGGAGCTGCTTAAAAAATTATTGTCATTTGCGCTAGGAATTAAAAGTGTCTCTACCACATTTTATAAAGACTAAATTCAGGGTTAGAGAAATGTACAATTATAGGAAATTTTTGAATATACAAATTGACAGGCTTTCTTTAAATGCAATTAATTTGTAAGAAAGGAAATTTGAACTGAAAGGAAGTGGGTGCAGTCTTGTCTCCGTGTTTGAATGTAGTAAGTATCCTGGTAATGAGGGAATATCTAGAGAATGTTTCTGTTCTATGAGCTATGCAATTGTTTCCCTATATCATGAATAAGCACTGTATTTTATGATTGCACATTAAGTGATCATGGTCATACAAATGTGTAGAGAGACTGAGTGAAAAGGCATTTGAAGGTCTGAAGTAGCTGGGAGACTGCAGAGCAATTCCTTGGGTAAATGCAATCAGGAAATCCCTGGGGCCTGAATGAATGAATTTCTCTATCCCATTTCTCTCTTCCTGTCAGGACGTGAGGGATCACAATGACAGACATTTTCAAATTTAGTTTTTCAGATTAAGATGTCCTAGAAATTACAGATAGTGTAAATGCATCCCCTAAATCTGTGGTTTTAAATTTTCATGATAGCCTTTTCATTTGTTTGTGTTTTACTGCCTAGAAGTTAGAAACTATCCATTGCTTGTCATCTCTTTGCCAGTGAGCTGATTTATGGGAGAGACACCCTAAATGTATACTACATTTGCTAAAGATGCAGCGTTTTAAGGTGACTATGTCTTAAGTGGGGGATTTCAGCTCTAGCTTCATCCATCACATTCTTTCATGTGCCAAATGACTATTCTCTCCCGGGTATAACCTCAGGATATTTTTAACCTAGTACATTCAGCCACAATCAGGGCAACACAACTCCTAATTTAAAATCATCACTGTGATTTTAAATTACCTCTAATTTTTGTCATCTGCAGATTTTCACGTTCTTTCTAGTTCAACAATACACTGAAAGTGTACTTGTACTTATTCAGTATTTTCTTTTTTCTGAGTATCTGGTCCACCATAATGCTAATACTAAAAATCTTTGGTTTTATCTGTTGGTGTAAACACATTTTTAGCTAGAATTTGTGGTTTATCACTTTTGTTTAGGACCATCATAATTTTAATTTTGTTAAAAACAGTAGTTCTTTATTTTTGTTAAAAATACTTGAAATATTTACTCATTACATAGTGACTTTGTTGTTGTTGCTGCTGTTGTTCAATAAAATTATTTATTCAAAGACCTTTATAAAAATCTACACCAATTTGTTATGAACACATATATTTTTTACTGTTAGCAATTGATCAGATTTCTCTTTTCAGCTCTATGTAGCTAATTTACAATTTATCCACCAAACAAATAATCCTATGGAATTTCGATATTCTGAATTAATCTATGGTATATTTCTGCTTTTTCCTGAGGAAGATATCCTCTGTTGTTTTCTAGAAAGACAAACTGCTTTTTCTCTGAGGAACTTCTCATGTTTTATCTGACAGAGATTTCAATCAGGAGATAGTGATTTCTTCACCGACAGAGGTGCTCAGGTGACCAGGCCTGATTACCTCATATCCTCAGCTGGTTATTTTTCCAATGCCAATTTTTGGTTGAAGATGAAATTCTTTTATTCTTGTCAAAAGTAATCTTGGTGTTACCAAGGCATCTTCATCACACTCCATAATGCCTGCCCAAAATTAAGGAAAAGTTTAGTCAGAGCTGAAAAGATAGATTTCTAATATGTGGCTGTGTGCATTAACCCTAGCCCAAAACGAGATGTTTCACTGAGTGTTTCACTTACATGAGCCAAAAAAAAAAAAAAAAAAAAAAAAAAAAAAAAATCCTACTTTTCCTCTTAAGTTAATTGAGTATCTTTTTTCACTTTGACCTAGAGTGTATGGATAGAGGCCATGACTGAAATATTCCAGATTCACCCTTTTTCCATGGCCCATATCCATAATTTCAACTAAGACATATATATATGTGTGTGTGTGTGTGTGTATATATATACACACATATATATTTATATATATATATATAACTGTCTAATTTATATCTGCATCCTAAATCTCTACTCTGAGCTCCATCCATGAATAGCCAAGAGTAAATTTATAATCTTAACATGAAAAGTTTAATGTACCTCAAATTCAAACATGTCTATGACAAGAATCATTGCCTTTCATCATTCCCCTACTCTCCCAATAACTTTGCTCCTATTTTTTCACCGGCCTATAGTTCACTGAATTGTATGCAAATCCATCTATGTGTCTAAACCTAGGAATTGTTATCTGTCCTCTCCTTCACTGTAAAACCCCATATCAAATGGCAGACCAATTTCTCCTAATTTTACCTTTGTAATTGTTCTTGAATCTATCTGTTTTACTCCCTTTACAGGGATACCACATTAGGTTACTATAATTTTCTAATAAGTTAAAAACATGACTTCTATGTAAATACAAGGTGAACATATGTCAAGTATTTTATTTGACTCCTGATTTATTGAGGGAACTAATAAGAAAGTAAAGCTGGATCAAATAACATTTTGATAAATAAAGTATTTAGAATATCCCAGAAAGGGCATTTTAAAGCAGGTTTACTGAGTTAGGTATAAAACTGATGATTTGTATCCTGCAAGATCATAAAACTGTAAATTTTAAGATTATATTCCCTACCAAACAGAAAAGTACATGTTAGCATGTAATTCTGTGGATTCCGAGCTCTTTATAGTAGATATAAAGTGAACTTCAAGTACATTTTCTTATATAATTAAATAATACGTCAGTCTACCATTTCGCTGACCAATTTTTAATATTTTTCTAAAAATTTTGCCTATTTTGCTCATATAAATTTGTCAAGGATTATTCTATAGCACAAGAAGCTGATTCTGTTTGCCCTGATTATGTTCACAGTGAAACAAGAGGTGGTTATTGTCATGTAAATCTATTATGGGGGTCTATGAGTGTAGAGAATTAACTTCTAACTGGAAATTTTGTTCAGTAACATAGAGTTGGACTTTCATGATGCCTCTATTATTTGCTTTTTCATCCTAAACCTAGAAACCAAGCCCAAGAAAATCTATTGCTGAAACTTCACACACTCACAAGATTTTAGTGAGTTATTTTCTCTTTGAGATCCTTAACAGATTTTGAAATTTCTGGCCTGCCCAAAAGGGATCTTTCCTACCTTCTGTGAAGCTGGGACCTTTTACCCATAAAGCAGGTATCAAGCTAGTTTTATTTCTGAAACGATTTTGTAAGTACTGAGCTTACTTTTAAAATACAATCTTCACTCCTTGATGAAAGACTTTTCATCCCTTACTAAATAAAATTTATTTTCAAATGTAACACTCCAGGTAAGGCCATTATTGATGGCAGCAGAGGTCCATTTAGAGTGGCTGCTGCCAAGATGCAGGCTGCTGCAGGGAGACAGGCCCAGTCCTCTCGCTCCATGGATCAGACAGGAGCCCCGCCCTCTATGCGTACACTGCCACCCTCCGAAGTACAAGACCCAGCATCACTGTAGTCTGCATCATTAGGGTTTGGGAAAGTTGTCCTCACCAAGTCTTTGAATGTTTAGGGGCATCTTCTCCCACAGTCTGGCCTTTGCCCACTCCTGGCACTTGCTCCAATCTCAGAGCAGGATTGTGGCTGACCCTGGGTGCTGTCACAGCCTGACCAGGTGTGCACATCCTCAGGGCAGTGCTGACACACCAGCCTCCTGCCACCTTAGCCCACTCTGGGCTTTGGGCACTGACAAGCATGGGAGGGGAAACCAGGGGGGCACTGAGGGCAGATTGGCACTGGCCTGCAGGTGCATTTTGTTACCAGTAGCCTGGTATGCATGGACAGCAGCAGAAAGCAGAAAGACTTCTGGGCAGAAGGGGATGGGTCCTCAGAAGCCTCACCTTCAGCTAGGGAAGGCCTAAAGTCTGGGGGTTGGGCTGCCAGTCCTGTGGACTGGAGGGGGATCTCATGGTGCCTTTTACTGGGCCCAACCATGGTTGCCATGGACCAATCAACATGGACTTCCCCGTTCTGAGGCCCATGAAAACCTCGGGCTCAGCCAGAGCAGGCAAGATGATGAGATGACCAGCTGCAGAGAGGAGCTACCCTGTCTGCTGATAGCTGGAGAATTTCAGGATGACCAGCATCTGATAGGAACTTCCCACTCCAGGTATGATATGCCTGCAGAGAGGAGAAACCCACTCCAGGGCCTCCTCTCTGCCAAGAGCTGCTGAGCCAATGAGACACCTGCCAGCAAAGAGGAGCCATCCACCTCAGGGCCTCCTACTGTCTGCTGATGGCAGAACACTTGTTAGGACACCCTGCCTACAGAAAGGAGCTACCCATAGCAGGTCTCTGAGCAGTTCTACTGCTCATTAAAGCTCCTCTTCATCTTGCTCACCCTCTACTTGTCTGTGTGCCTCATTCTTTCTTGTTGCAGGGCAAGAACTTGGGGCCCACCAAATGGCAAGGCTAGAAGAACTGTAACAGAAACACATTCCCCTTGCTCACCACTGTGTGGACAAAGAGAGGGAGAGAAGAGCTGTGTTCCTTTGGGGAGCCCAGATCTGGGAACTCCCTGAGCCAGCGCTGTTACTCCCTCTTTGAGATCCTGGGAGTTCCCAGCATCTCAGAGCTTCCAGACACCACTGCATTCCACAGTGCCAGCAAGGGAAGCAACTTGCAGTGTGCTTGGTCCAACTGCAGCCTCGCAGAGAGTCAGTGCCTATGCTGGCACCTGGAGCTGCCTGCCCCACTCAGCAGCCAGCATGCCTGACTGTGCAGTGGCCAGACCCCACACTCGTCCACTCACCCACTTCTCCCTGCTCTGTACCTGGCTCACCCTTGGTAGGCACGGGATTCAGGCCAGTAGCGTGAGCTGAGTGTAGCCTGCCAGGCTAAGTGGGCAGACAAGCCAAGTGGGTCCAAGGAAAAGCTGGGCAAAAGAGCCACTAGCCACAGAAGTTTTCAGCCAGAAAGCAACACACCAAAGATCCTGTAACATTTGTTGCATAATTTATGTGTCCTGGTAAAAA
>NW_012100655.1:749048-749780 GCF_000951045.1 Mandrillus leucophaeus | reverse complement strand
TATAAATAACTCAATCAAATTTACAAGAAAAAAAGAAAAAAAACAAACAACCCCTCAAAAAGTGGGCAAAGGATTTGAACAGACACTTCTCAAAAGAAGACATTCATACAGCCAACAGACACATGAAAAATTGCTCATCACCACTCACCATTAGAGAAATGCAAATCAAAACCACAATGAGATACCATCTCACACCAGATAGAATGGCAATCATTAAAAAATCAAGAAACAACAGGTGCTGGAGAGGATGTGGAGAAATAGGAACACTTTTACACTGTTGGTTGGACTGTAAACTAGTTCAACCATTGTGAAAAAGTGTGGCAATTCCTCAAGGATAGAAATACCATTCGACCCGGCCATCCCATTACTGGGAATATACCCAGAGGATTATAAGTCCTGCTGCTATTAAGATACATGCACACGTATGTTTCTTGTGGCACTATTCACAATAGCTAAGACTTGTAATCAACCCAAATGTCCATCAGTGACAGACTGGATTAAGAAAATGTGGCACATATTCACCATGGAATACTATGCAGTCATAAAAAAGGATGAGTTTGTGTCCTTTGTAGGGATATGGATGCAGCTGGAAACCATCTTTCTCAGCAAAGTATCACAAGAACAGAAAACCAAATACCGCATGTTTTCACTCATAGGTGGGAATTGAACAATTAGATCACTTGGACACAGGAAGGGGAGCATCACACACCAGGTCCTATTGTGGGGATGGGG
>NW_012100655.1:744773-748288 GCF_000951045.1 Mandrillus leucophaeus | reverse complement strand
AAAAAAAAAAAACAGATTCCCATTTAACATACACAAATAACTATATTACTATGAGAAGTTAGAATATTCAGTAAAAGTAAAAGTATTTGTTTCAGAAATCTGAGAAGTCACTGAGAATTATGTGACATTTTAAAGTTTTATTTCAGTTAATTAAAGCACAATTGACCAAAAATGATTATTACAGATTGATAAAGGAAAAATAAAAAGGGAATCCTTCATATATTGATTAGAAAATAAATAAATATAAAAATTCAAAAAGTTCCTGCTATTAAATTATTCTTATTTGTTCCTTCATCTCTGTGTAATAAATTATTATTATTATTATTTTTACTGGATCATGGGTCAGCAGTCTACTTTCACACTGTTAAGTGCTTCTGGACCACAAAGATTCCTAACAATCCTGACTCAGCTCCCTGGTACAAGAAGTGGTCTAAGACTTGTCAACTTGGAAAATCGTGTCCAATGTTGTAATTTTTGATGTATCAATAGTTGATAGCACTTGGTACAGTACTTTTTAGTAGACTCTGAGATTGTACACTGTATTCCTTGAAACTTATAGCAGAAGTTTCAGGCAGGCTTAAGAGAAAAGCTGAAAACATTTGTTCAAATATTAATAAACGAAGTCCCTTTCCAGTAGTCAGAGTATTTTTTTAATTGAGATGACAAACAATAAAATGGACAAACTGAATTAGTTTTCTACCACTAAGGAAAATTTTGTCATAAACTTAGTGGCTTAAAACATCTGTTCATTATCTCATAGTAGGTAAAAGTCTGAGCTTGCTCAGTTGAGTTCTCCTGCTTGGTCTGTCAAGGCCAAAGTCAAGCTGAAGTTGTTGGCTGGGCAGGAATCATATATTTGGAGGTTTTAAGAAAAAATCTGCCTCCAAGCTCATTCAGGTTGTTGACAGAATCAATTTTCCTGCTGCTGTAGGGCAGAGGTCTCTATTCTCTTACTGCTTTTTGGCCAAGGATTGCTCTCGGCTTTTAAATGTTATTCATTCTCAAGTTCTTTCTACCTAGCCCCATCCATGCACCTTCAAAGCTTGCACCAAATCTTTCTCTTGTGGCAAATGCTTTTGATGTTGAACTCTCTCTAATGTATTCTTCTGCTAGTTGCCAAAGAGCTCACATGATTAGGTTAGACCTACCCAGATTATCTCTCTAATTTACACGCAATTTATTAGAGATCTAAGTTATGTCTACAAAACTCTGTCTGACTAGGTAACGTAATGTAATCACAGGGTAACATCAGGGAGAGAAAAGCCCAGATACCATCTTACAACTCTGCGTACCACAGAAACAAACAAACAAAAAAGCCCACAAACCATATTTCTTGGTCTTTATCACATAATAGAATAGATGCTCAATAACCACCTGACAGAAATCACCAAATGATTAAACTGTAAAACCTGACTCCTCATCATTGTTGTAACCAATGACAAATCATTAACTGGCCACGAAAAAAAAAAAAAAAAAAAAAAAAAAAAAAAAAACAGAACAAGAATCAAACTTGGCCAAGAACCAGAACTAGAAATGAAAACACAGAGTCAAAGAAAATGAGTAAAAGAAAGACAGAAAATGTAATATTCTATTGCCTATAAGTATTCACACCAGAGACTACATAATAATCATAATAATAATGTGCCAATAGTTAAAGAACTCATAAGTTGTCCTTGTAAGGCTGCCGGGTCCATCCCACAGACTCTGGCTGAAAAGCAGATGAACAAATGCACTCTGACGCTGATATCCAGTGAAAAAATGGACTAGGGGACCAGGCTGCCAACAGACACCAAGGAGGTTGCTGTAAAGAGTCAGCAGCCACAGCCCTGAACAGCTGGCGCTGTGGGTATTTAATCACTATAGATTTAATGACAAAGGCTTTGAGTCAACATGCTTGTAGGTAATTGCGCATGGATGATTAAAGACCAGGTTTCCGGAGACATGAGTAAACAAGCTATTTAGAAAAAACTCTCCTGCATTCTTTTGTCCTTACTTCTTCCCTTTGCCCCAGGGTAAGAACCACCACCTTTGGTTCATTCTTCTGGAAGCTTTGCAACCCTCACCAGCCTTCAAAGAAGGCTTGTGTTTTTCCTACAATTTCTCCCACCACCCTGACCGATCTCCTATATAAGGCCAGCCAGTGTAATTGGCTTTACCAAAAAAGTCCTTGGTCATCTTGGTGGGACTTTTAAAACTGCAGCAGGTAAATTTTCAAAAATTTTAAAATATGGCAATTATGAAAAGTTCAATCAAATCTGTGTCACAGGTTTATTTGACTCAATTATCATGTGACAGAAACAGTATGATGGTAAACTGGTTCTAACTGTGATTTAGAACAGAAGCAAAGGATATACATAGTCCACAAGAAAGGTGTTAATAGCCTGTCACCTGGGCTTTCCATGACCAGCATGCATCCTCTCATTTGTTTTCCACAATGCAGCCAGAGTAATTTTTTAAATTAAAAATGCATTAATTTACTCTGCATAATTGTCACTTAAACCCACATTCCATGCCTTTCTCAGTGTGACCTACAACACGGTATAACTTTTGTGACTTGCCTGCCTGCCTCATGAACTTAAAACACTTTCTCACATTTCCCCTTGATGTGCACTTCAGCCTTTGGACTTTGAATTTTTCACGTAGTCTTTTCCTATGCAATATTCCATCCAAGAGTATAGGGCCTTTCCTTTGCAGGGGCAATGCTTCTGCCCTAACCTTCTTTTTGACAGAGCAGGAGTATTGAACCATCATCTCCGACAAACGCCACCTCCTTAAGTTCCAGTTCCCTTTCTAGCCTCATGCATTTCAAGGAAATCATTTCTCTTCTAACTACAAGCAGCCCCACAGCCAGAAACAGCCAACAGTAAAACACAGATAAGACAGCTCAGGCACAGAGGGAGTAGGGGAGAAAGTCTCTTGGTTAACTGCCAAACTTCACCCTCATACAATGGGCCCCAGTAAAACAGTGGGCTTTAATAAGCACATTCCTTTCCATTCAGTTGCACTGAGATAGGGAAGCTAAGAGCAGACTTGGGGGATATGCCTGCTGCTGTAGAAATATGAAGGAGGAACTATGTAACCAGCGCAAAGAAACTAAAATACTTGAAGAAAGAATGGATGAATGGATAACTAGAATAATCAATGCAGAGAAGACCTTAAAAGAACTGATAGAGATGAAAACCATAACACGAGAACTATGTGACAAATGCACAAACTTCAGTAAACCACTCCTCAGTAAATGTAAAAGAACAGAAATTATAACAAACTGTCCCTCAGACCACAGTGCAATTAAACTAGAACTGAGGACTAAGAAACTCAAACAAAACTGCTCAACTACATGGAAACTGAACAATCTGCTCCTGAATCGCTACTGGGTACATAATGAAATGAAGGCAGAAATAAAGATGTTCTTTGAAACCAATGAAAACAAAGATACAACATACCAGAATCTCTGGGACACATTTAAAGCAGTGTGCAGAGGGAAATTTTTAGCACTAAATGCCCACAAGAGAAAG
>NW_012100655.1:744233-744638 GCF_000951045.1 Mandrillus leucophaeus | reverse complement strand
TAGCAGAAGGCAAGAAATAACTAAGATCAGAGCAGAACTGAAGGAGATAGAGACACAAAAAACCCTCCAAAAAATCAATGAATCTAGGAGCTGGTGTTTTGAAAAGATCAACAAAATTGATAGACCGCGAGCAAGACTAATAAAGAAAAGAGAGAAGAATCAAATGCAATAAAAAATGATAAAGGGGATATCACCACCGACCCCACAGAAATACAAACTACCATCAGAGGATACTATGAACACCTCTACGCACATAAACTAGAAATCCTAGAAGAAAGGGAAAATTTCCTGGACACTTACACTCTCCTAGGACTAAACCAGGAAGAAGTTGAATCCCTGAATAGACCAATAGCAGGCTCTGAAATTAATAGCCTACCAACCAAGAAAAGTCCAGGACCAGATGGA